>NC_084742.1:62216010-62266010 GCF_033978785.1 Entelurus aequoreus | reverse complement strand
ACGCTGACAGACTGGGAATAAAACACGCTGGTCACTCCCAAGTTCTTTTGGATGACGTATACAGACCCCAAAAGCAGTGAAGTTGTCACGTTGTGTAAATGCTCAATAAAAAGAGAACACAATGAAATCCTTTTCAACTTATATTCAATAGAATAGACTGCAAAGACAAGATATTTCATGTTCACACTGAGAAACGAGATTCTTTGCAAGTATTAGCTCAACATGTTTTTAAAAAACGGTCACCCTCAGTGTGACCTGTATGGCTGTTGACCAAGTGTATTCACTTGTGTGTGTGAAAAGCCGTAGATGTCATGTGACCGATACCGATAATTTCCAATATTACATTTTAAAGCATTTATCGGTTGATAACATTGCCAGTCCGATATTATCGGAAATCCCTATTTGAGTGTGCCCCGGGACCCTCTGTAGTGGAAAAGTTGGGTAAAAAAAGATAAAGAACCCCTGCTAAAAACAAACATTTTATTTACACGTATCAAATGATTACAGTATCAAAATCTTAGTTAATTATAAAGTTCATTACGTAATAAAAACTGAGAGTACTAACTTCGGTAGCCTTCTACAGTCCAGTACCAAACGGGCGGTGTGAGTGCAGATAAAAAGGGTACCTGTTAATGAGCGAGACCTCACGCCCGGTTGGATCCGTGCGCCGGCTCCCCCGTGTCAAACATGTGCGGCGCCACATAGTCCTGGTACTGTCCGTCTATGAGCTTGGCGCCGTTGTTCCTGGCGAACCAGCAGTCCACGCTTTGAGCGCCGCTGTAGATGCGCCGCCTCTTCCGGACCACCGGCACCGAGCGGCCCCTCACCTTGAGGAGCGCCGAGGGCTCCCCGTCCTTTTCTCCTGCGGCCAGCGCCACCTCCTCGTACAGGAACTGACCTGCAAGGAGGTGAGAGGTCACGAGCGGACCAAAAATGACACGAGGTGGGCGCCGCCTACCCAGGAGGCCGTGGCAGCCGCGTGACAGCCCCTTGCTGTCCTGGACGTAGAAGCCCAGGTGGTCTCTCTGGTGGGGGGCGGGGTTCTTGTAGCGGTGCAGCAGGATCACGAAGCTGACGCCGCCGCCGACGCCCACCGTCACGTTGGACTTGGCCGCGATGGCCACGGAGAGGGCGCCGCTGTCCACGGAGACGCTGGAGCGGCAGGGCAGCACCAGGCGATCCCGCCCGTCCAGGATGACCTTGTTGGGCGTCACCTCGATGTAGGCGCGCCGGGGGCGGTCCACCACGATGGTGATGGTGCTGAAGTATGTGCGCCGGTGCTTGTGGCTGCCGGGCGGGGGCGGGGCGCCGATGAGTTTACCGTTCACCGTCACGCCTGAAGAGAACACCTTGAGAATTGTGGCTCACTACCAGGGCCGGAACTAACATCATATTTAGCAATTTCCTGTTCAAATATGTATCATATTTGCATCCATATCATATATGCAGTATATATATCTTCATATTTGCCCCAATCAATATGAGGTTGAAATATGTATCATATTTGCATCACTCCATATCATATTTGCGGTAAATATATCATCATATTTGCTCCAATCAATATGATGTTCAAATATGTATCATATTTACATCACTCCATATCATATTTTCAGTAAATATATCGTCATACTTGCACCAATCAGCATGATATTCAAATCTGTATCATATGTGCAACAATCCATATCATGTTTGCAGTAAATGTGTCATCGTGTTTGCAGTTGCACCAATTAATATGTATCATATTTGCATCCATTATATGTTTGCAGTAAATATATTGTCATATTTGCACCAATCAGTATGATATTCAAATCTGTATCATATGTGCAACAGTCCATATCATGTTTGCAGTAAATGTGTCGTGTTTGCAATTTCAACAATCGATATGTATCATATTTGCATCCATTATATGTTTGCTGCAAATATATCATCACATTTGCACTAATCAATATGTATCATATTTGCATCCACAACAAGTTTGCAGTAAATGTATCGTCATATTTGCAACAATCAATATGATGTTGAAATATGTATCATATTTACATCACTCCATATCATATTTGCAGTAAATATATCATCATATTTGCACCAATCAGTGTGATATTCAAATCTGTATCATATGTGCAACAATCCATATCATGTTTGCAGTAAATGTGTCGTCGTGTTTGCAGTTGCACCAATCAATATGTATCATATTTGCATCCATAACATGTTTGCAGTAAATATATTGTCATATTTGCACCAATCAATATGATGTTGAAATATGTATCATATTTACATCACTCCATATCATATTTGCCGTAAATATATCATCATATTTGCATCAATCAATATGATGTTCAAATATTTATCAATTTGATGTTCAAATATGTATCATATTTGCATCCGTAACAAGTTTGCAGTAAATGTGTCGCCATATTTGCAACAATCAATATGATGTTCAAATATGTATCATATTTACATCACTCCATATCATATTTGCGGTAAATATATCATCATATTTGCACCAATCAGCATGATATTCAAATCTGTATCATATGTGCACCAATCCATATCATGTATGCAGTAAATGTGTCGTCGTGTTTGCAGTTGCACCAATCAATATGTATCATATTTGCATCCAGTATATGTTTGCAGTAAATATATCATCATATTTGCCCCAATCAATATGTATCATATTTGCATCCATAACATGTTTGCAGTAAATATATCATCATATTTGCAACAATCAATATGTATCATATTTGCATCCATAACATGTTTGCAGTAAATATATCGTCATATTTGCACCAATCAATATGATGTTCAAATATGTATCATATTTACATCACTCCATATCATATTTGCAGTAAATATATCATCATACTTGCATCAATCAATATGATGTTCAAATATGTATCAATTTGATGTTCAAATATGTATCATATTTGCATCCGTAACAAGTTTGCAGTAAATATATCGTCATATTTGCAACAATCAATATGATGTTGAAATATGTATCATATTTACATCACTCCATATCATATTTGCGGTAAATATATCATCATATTTGCACCAATCAGCATGATATTCAAATCTGTATCATATGTGCACCAATCCATATTATGTTTGCAGTAAATGTGTCGTCATGTTTGTAATTGCAACAATCAATATGTATCATATTTGCATCCATAACATGTTTGTAGTAAATATATTGTCATATTTGCCCCAATCAATATGTATCATATTTGCATCCATAACATGTTTGCAGTAAATTTATTGTCATATTTTCCCCAATCAATATGTATCATATTTGCATCCATTATATGTTTGCAGTAAATATATTGTCACATTTGCCCCAATCATCCATCCATCCATCCATTTTCTACCGCTTATTCCCTTCGGGGTCGCGGGGGGCGCTGGAGCCTATCTCAGCTACAATCGGGCAGAAGGCGGGGTACACCCTGGACAAGTCGCCACCTCATCACAGGGCAAATCAATATGTATCATATTTGCATCCATAACATGTTTGCAGTAAATATATTATCATATTTGCCCCAATCAATATGTATCATATTTGCATCTATAACATGTTTGCAGTAAATATATTATCATATTTGCACCAATCAATATGTATCATATTTGCATCTATAACATGTTTGCAGTAAATATATTATCATATTTGCCCCAATCAATATGTATCATATTTGCATCCATAACATGTTTGCAGTAAATATATTATCATATTTGCCCCAATCAATATGTATCATATTTGCATCCATAACATGTTTGCAGTAAATATATTATCATATTTGCCCCAATCAATATGTATCATATTTGCATCTATAACATGTTTGCAGTAAATATATTATCATATTTGCCCCAATCAATATGTATCATATTTGCATCCATAACATGTTTGCAGTAAATATATTGTCATATTTGCACCAATCAATATGTATCATATTTGCATCTATAACATGTTTGCAGTAAATATATTGTCATATTTGCCCCAATCAATATGTATCATATTTGCATCTATATCATGTTTGCAGTAAATATATTGTCATATTTGCACCAATCAATATGTATCATATTTGCATCTATAACATGTTTGCAGTAAATATATTGTCATATTTGCCCCAATCAATATGTATCATATGTGCATCCATTACATGTTTGCAGTAAATATATTATCATATTTGCCCCAATCAATATGTATCATATTTGCATCTATAACATGTTTGCAGTAAATATATTGTCATATTTGCACCAATCAATATGTATCATATTTGCATCTATAACATGTTTGCAGTAAATATATTATCATATTTGCCCCAATCAATATGTATCATATTTGCATCTATAACATGTTTGCAGTAAATATATTATCATATTTGCCCCAATCAATATGTATCATATTTGCATCTATAACATGTTTGCAGTAAATATATTATCATATTTGCACCAATCAATATGTATCATATTTGCATCTATAACATGTTTGCAGTAAATATATTATCATATTTTCCCCAATCAATATGTATCATATTTGCATCCAATATATGTTTGCAGTAAATATATCATCATATTTGCCCCAATCAATATGTATCATATTTGCATCCATAACATGTTTGCAGTAAATATATTATCATATTTGCCCCAATCAATATGTATCATATTTGCATCTATAACATGTTTGCAGTAAATATATTGTCATATTTGCACCAATCAATATGTATCATATTTGCATCCATAACATGTTTGCAGTAAATATATTGTCATATTTGCACCAATCAATATGTATCATATTTGCATCTATAACATGTTTGCAGTAAATATATTGTCATATTTGCCCCAATCAATATGTATCATATTTGCATCTATATCATGTTTGCAGTAAATATATTGTCATATTTGCACCAATCAATATGATGTTTAAATATGTATCATATTTACATCACTTCATATTATATTTGCAGTAAATATATCATCATATTTGCATCAATCAATATGATGTTCAAATATGTATCCATTTGATGTTCAAATATGGATCAATTTGATGTTCAAATATGTATCATATTTACATCCATAACAAGTTTGCAGTAAATATATCATCATATTTGCACCAATTCATATCATGTATGATATTCAAATCTGTATCGTATGTGCACCAATCCATATCATGTTTGCAGTAAATGTGTCGTTGTGTTTGCAATTTCAACAATCAATATGTATCATATTTGCATCCATAATATGTTTGCAGTAAATATATTGTCATATTTGCAACAATCAATATGATGTTGAAATATGTATCATATTTACATCACTCCATATTACATTTGCTGTAAATATATCATCATATTTGCATCAATCAATATGATGTTCAAATATGTATCAATTTGATGTTCAAATATGGATCATATTTTCATCCATAACAAGTTTGCAGTAAATATATCGTCATATATGCACCAATCGGTATGATATTCAAATCTGTATCATATGTGCACCAATCCATATCATGTTTGCAGTAAATGTGTCGTTGTGTTTTTAATTGCACCAATCAATATGTATCATATTTGCATCCATGTTTGCAGTAAATATATTGTCATATTTGCACCAATCAATATGATGTTCAAATATGTATCATATTTACATCACTCCATATTATATTTGCGGTAAATATATCATCATATTTGCATCAATCAATATGATGTTCAAATATGTATCCATTTGATGTTCAAATATGTATCATATTTACATCCATAACAAGTTTGCAGTAAATATATCATCATATTTGCACCAATTCATATCATGTATGATATTCAAATCTGTATCGTATGTGCACCAATCCATATCATGTTTGCAGTAAATGTGTCGTTGTGTTTGCAATTTCAACAATCAATATGTATCATATTTGCATCCATAATATGTTTGCAGTAAATATATTGTCATATTTGCACGAATCAATATGATGTTGAAATATGTATCATATTTACATCACTCCATATTACATTTGCTGTAAATATATCATCATATTTGCATCAATCAATATGATGTTCAAATATGTATCAATTTGATGTTCAAATATGGATCATATTGTCATCCATAACAAGTTTGCAGTAAATATATCGTCATATTTGCACCAATCAGTATGATATTCAAATCTGTATCATATGTGCACCAATCCATATCATGTTTGCAGTAAATGTGTCGTTGTGTTTTTAATTGCACCAATCAATATGTATCATATTTGCATCCATGTTTGCAGTAAATATATTGTCATATTTGCACCAATCAATATGATGTTCAATTATGTATCATATTCAAATATGTATCATGTTCATGTTTAGTTTCCACATCGTCATCATAACGTGTCATGGGTGTTGTACCAGAAAAGCTGTGATCGGAAACGAGGCGCAGGACGTCTCCCGGCTCGCCGTTGATATTGAAGCAGACGGCCATCTTGCTGAGAGGAAAGTCCACCACAAAGTGAGGGTCACCGTCCGCTGAAATGAACAACAGTTCGTGGGTAAGAAGCTACTTAACCAACAGGATAGGAAGATAGGCGAACACACTTCTACAAAGCTGAAAATATCTTGTGGCGTACCCTCAGGGATCAATACTAGGACCAGAATTGTTCAATCTCTATATAAATGACATTTGTAAAGTTAGTTAAAGTTAGTTTTATTTGCAGATGACACAACTGTGTTTTGTTCAGGAGAGAACACACAGAAGATAATACAAATAATAACAGAAGAAATGAACAAATTAAGAAGATGCTTTGACAAAAACAGACTATCTTTGAATCTCAGTAAAACTAAAATAATGCTAGTTGGTAACAGTAGCAGAGAAACACAAATACAAATAGACGGAGTAAATATTGAAAGGCTCAAAGAAAACACATTTTTGGGTGTAATAATAGATGATAAAATGAATTGGAAACCTCATGTCAAAAATATGCAACAAAGTAGCAAGAAACACGTCAATAATGAATAAAGCAAAACTTGCTCTAGACCAGTGTTTTTGTGCCGCGGCAACCCGGCTTTTTTGCCGATATTCCGATATTGTCCAACTCTTAATTACCGATACCGATATCAACCGATACCGATATACAGGCACGTGCACACATAGGGCCCTATGGGTGCCTGAGCCCCTGCCCTTTTTTGCCTCGTCTTAAAAAGTGCCCTCTGCCTGTGTGGGTGTGTTTTTTGTTTTTGTTTTGTTTTTTTCTTGAAACAACATTAATAAATTCCTGTCAGGGATGTAAAAAACAGAAAAAAAAAAAAAAAACAGCGGTACAAAAACTCCACGTTTTCTTGTAATACCGGGTTGTTTGAGCCCGCCGCTTCCGCCAGAGAGCAAGTGAGAGAGAGAGAGAGAGAGAGAGAGAGAGAGAGAGAGGGTGAGTGAGTGAGTAAGTGAGAGGAGAGAGAGCCAAGTTACTGCGCCCCTGAGACGTGACAGTGGAGCAACTTGAACCTGTGAGTTATGTTATGGTCTAGTCGCCGTCCACTTATTCAGCATCTAACATGGGTAATATTTCAGAAAAACGCTGTATTATTCTATTAGTCAATGTGTCAGCTTCTGTTTTTGTCGGACTCGGAGCACGGCGCATCAATTGAGCACGGCACATCAAGTCCGCACAGAGCAGAGCGAATCGTGCAGGACAGGAAGTAATGTACAAAATACAAAATAAAACACCGGGTTAATTTTCAAAATAAAATGCACTGTGTTTACAGCGGATCACATTTCTCTCACAGTAGAGTTTTAGATATAAGGTTATTGCAACTTTGCTATTACTGTGTGGGTTAACAAAATAATAATAATAATAATGATAATAATAACAATAATAATAAGAAGAACAATGATAATAATAATAATTATTATTATTATTATTAATAATAATAATAATTTCAGCATTCTGGGGATATAAGATGTAGGTTATCTGTTAGGAATATTACCATCTGTGTTTAAACTTGATTCATGTTGATTATGCCTGCAGCACAATGCCAAAAAAAGAAAGGATACAGCCCTCTACTGGCCCCTGGTCCATATTTTTGGCCCTGTATTGCGTTTCAGTTGTTTAGTCTGAGCATTAAGTGAGATAGACCATAAGTTACAACTTGATGGTGTTTTCATCAAGTTAAGGGAAGAAGGACAGATTTTAACATTGAATTTTTTTACATTTGGGTATTTATTTTTGTATTATTTTTCAAAGTTCATGTTGCACTGTTCAATGTTCAATATTAAAGTGCTTATTTTTAACAATAAATAGCCTAATAATAAACCAGTGTTTTGTTGCTTTTCATGTCTTCCAAGCCTATGATAATGTGAATTAACTCATTATGACCATAATTTGTTGACACAAAAGAAATGGCAATCACTTTTACCTACAAAGGACACACAGTTAGTAGTAGTTAGCTTCCTATTAGCAAATTTAATTTTACATTAATTTCCATATTGTGTAAAGGACCAAAAAAAAATAATTCCTGCCCTTTTCTGACTTTGAGCCCCTGCCCCTCTATAATCATGTGCACGTCCCTGCCGCTATATACAGTCGTGGAATTAAAACATTATTATGCCTAATTTGGACAACCAGGTATGGTGAAGATAAGGTGCTTTTTGAAAAAAAATTTATTACATAAAATAAGATACTTTTTTTTTTTTTTTAAAAACATTTTCTTCAATAAAAAAGAAAGTAAAACAATATAAAAACAATTACATAGAAACTAGTAATGAATGAAAATGAGTAAAATTAACTGTTAAAGGTTAGTACTATTAGTGGAGCAGCAGCACGCACAATCATGTGTGCTTACGGACTGTATCCCTTGCAGACTGTATTGATATATATTGATATATAATGTAGGAAGCAGAATATTAATAACATAAATGTATAACAGTATATATAACAGTAGAAGCTTTTAAGTCCCATCTTAAAACTCATTTGTATAATCTAGCCTTTAAATAGACCCCCCCTTTTTTAGACCAGTTGATCTGCCGTTTCTTTTCTTCTCTCCTCTTCTCCCCTGTCCCTTGCGAGGGGGAGTTGCATAGGTCCGGTGGCCATGGATGAAGTGCTGGCTGTCCAGAGCCGGGACCCCGGGTGGACCACTAGCCTGTGCATCGGTTGGGGACATCTCTGCGCTGCTGACCCGTCTCCGCTCGGGATGGTTTCCTGTTGGCCCCGCTGTGGACTGGACTCCCGCTGATGTGTTGGATCCACTGTGGACTGGACTTTCACAATGTTATGTCAGACCCACTCGACATCCGTTGCTTTCGGTCTCCCCTAGAGGGGGGGGGTTACCCACATATGCGGTCCTCTCCAAGGTTTCTCATAGTCATTCACCGACGTCCCACTGGGGTGAGTTTTTCCTTGCCCGTATGTGGGCTCTGTACCGAGGATGTCGTTGTGGCTTGTACAGCCCTTTGAGACACTTGTGATTTAGGGCTATATAAATAAACATTGATTGATTGATAAATAAACAACCCTTTTGTGTAAATGAGACTAATTTGTTTTAAATTAAATCAACATAAAAAACACAAGATACACTTACAATGAGTGTAAATGGGGGAGGGAGGTTTTTCGGGTTGGTGCACTAATTGTGAGTGTATCTTGTGTTTTTTTTATGTTGATTTAATCCATCCCATCCATTTTCTACCGCTTATTCCCTAAAAAATACAAAAATAAAAAACGATACCGATAATAAAAAAAACGATACCGATAATTTACCGATATTATCGGACATCTCTATTCATTATTTATTTGTTCACTGTTCTGTTACAGAGAACAAGGAAATGGGATAAGATGGCTATGGTATGAAAAGGGGTAGGATTAAATAAGCTCTGCTTCTTCCTACTCCTTTTCGGAGGTGCTGTCATGAAACAACTAGAAATATGTGATGCAGTACATTGTATCGTACATGCGTGTTCCACATAAACTGAACAGTTTTTAATACGCAGTACACACATCCTTGATCTTTGCCTTCGTATGAAACAGAACTTGTTTATTTATTCTTTTTGATGTATTATTTGCCGAGTCTATCCATCTTAAGGCTGTGAGAAGCCAGCAAGATAAAGAGCAGTGTGATGACAGAGCGACTGTAATAACAGGGTAATTAGCCTCCTTGTTCTTTGCTGTAACACAAACGCCTCACTCCCAATTAGACCCTCGGCTCTGGTTGTGGTGGCCGTGTGAAGCGGCGTGCAAATGACAGGCTGGAGGTGTGCTGTGCGAGCACTTTAATGGAAGAATGTGGCGTCACCTGATGTTTTGGAGATGGTGACAGACTTCTTGGCGGGTCTCCTCTCCACTTGGCCTGCGAGTAGGAGAGAATGCATGTTTAGTTTCCTGTCGGCCTGATGCATCGTTCTTCCTGCTCTGCAGCACCGTGGAACAGGGGTGAGATCATATAAACTCAGGTTCTTCCCACTCCTTTTGGACGTGTCCAACATTAAAGTGGGATTGTTTTCTTGTGCTGTCAGATTGTCATATGATTCCATTTATATTGTATGTATACCGTATTTTCCGGGCCACAGGGCGCACCGGATTATAAGGCGCACTGCCGATGAGCGGGTCTAGTCAGGTCTATTTTCATACAAAAGGCGCACCGGACTATAAGGCGCACTTAAAGGGGTTATATCAGGGGTGTCAAACGTAAGGCCCGTGGGCCGGATCAGGCCCGTGAACAGGTTTTATCTGGCCCGTGGGATGAGTTTACTAAGTATAAAAATGAGCCGAAATTTTTGAATGAAAGAAACTGCTGTTTTAATTGTGTCCACTAGATGGCACAATAGCAATTATTTGTGTCTTTCTAGATTATGCTACATATGTAAAAAAAAAAATAAATAAATAAACCACACGATGTAAGCAAACTACATAAATAACATCCTGTAATTTGATTTTTATATTATTTTTTTAATAATAATAATAATAATAGATTTTATTTGTAAAAAGCACTTTACATTGAGTAAACAACCTCAAAGTGCTACAGTGTATTAAAAAAATAAAATAAAATAAATAAATTAGAAAAAAATAAAAAGATAATAAAAAAGAAATAAAAACTAGAACAGCCAAATAGCTAAAACTAGTATGCATACATCTAAAAAAAAAAAAAAAAGGCTTTTTTTAAAAAAGAAGGGTTTTCAAGCCTTTTTTAAAAGCATCCACAGTCTGTGGTGCCCTCAGGTGGTCAGGGAGAGCGTTCCACAGACTGGGAGCAGCGGAGCAGAAAGCCCGGTCTCCCATTGTTCACTGAAGTTGTCTTTATTTTTAAGTTATCGTGCCGTGATTTCACCAGTCCGGCCCACTTGGGAGTAGATTTTTCTCCATGTGGCCCCCCATCTAAAATGAGTTTGACACCCCTGGGTTATATCATGATTTTTTTCCAACTTAAAAAGACTTCCTTGTGGTCTACATCAGTGTTTTTCAACCTTTTTTGAGCCAAGGCACATTTTTTTGCGTTGAAAATATCCAGAGGCACACCGCCAGCAGAAATCATTGAAAAACGAAACTCAGTTGACAGTAAAAAGTCGTTGTCGCAATTGTTGGATATGACTTTAAAGGCCTACTGAAATGAAATTGTTTTATTTAAACGGGGATAGCAGATCCATTCTGTGTCATACTTGATCATTTTGCGATATTGCCATATTTTTGCTGAAAGGATTTAGTAGAGAACATCGACGATAGAGTTCGCAACTTTTGGTCGCTGATAAAAAAAAAGCCTTGCCTGTACCGGAAGTAGCGTGACGTCGCAGGTTGAAAGGCTCCCCACATTTCCCCATTGTTTACACCAGCAGCGAGAGCGATTCGGACCGAGAAAGCGACGATTACCCCATTCATTTGAGCCAGGATGAAAGATTTGTGGATGAGGAACGTGAGAGTGAAGGACTAGAGTGCAGTGCAGGACGTATCTTTTTTTTCGCTCTGACCGTAACTTAGGTACAAGCTGGCTCATTGGATTCCACACTTTCTCCTTTTTCTATTGTGGATCACGGATTTGTATTTTAAACCACCTCGGATACTATATCCTCTTGAAAATGAGTCGAGAACGCGAAATGGACATTCACAGTGACTTTTATCTCCACGACAATACATCGGCGAAGCACTTTAGCTACGGAGCTAACGCGATAGCATCGTGCTTAAATGCAGATAGAAACAAAAGAAATAAGCCCCTGACTGGAAGGATAGACAGAAGATCAACAATACTACTATCAGGAGACACCGAACCAAACACTGGACCTTTAACCACACGGTTAATGCTGTGCCGCCTGTCGAAGCCTAGCAATGCTGTTGCTAACGACGCCATTGAAGCTAACTTAGCTACGGGACCTCGTCAGAGCTATGCTAAAAACATTAGCTATCCACCTACGCCAGCCAGCCCTCATCTGCTCATCAACACCCGTGCTCACCTGCGTTCCAGCGATCGACGGCGCGACGAAGGACTTCACCCGATCATCGATGCGGTCGGCGGCTAGCGTCGGATAGCGCGTCTGCTATCCATCTCAAAGTCCTCCTGGTTGTGTTGCTGCAGCCAGCCGCTAATACACCGATCCCACCTACAACTTTCTTCTTTGCAGTCTCCATTGTTCATTAAAGAAATTGCAAAAGATTCACCAACACAGATGTCCAGAATACTGTGGAATTTTGCTATGAAAACAGAGCTTTTTGTATTGGGATACAATGTGTCCCAATACTTCCGCTTCAACCACTGACGTCACGCGCATACGTCATCATACATAGACGTTTTCAACCGGAAGTTTAGCGGGAAATTTAAAATTGCACTTTATAAGTTAACCCGGCCGTATTGGCATGTGTTGCAATGTTAAGATTTCATCATTGATGTATAAACTATCAGACTGCGTGGTCGCTAGTAGTGGCTTTCAGTAGGCCTTTAAAGCATAACCAAGCATGCATGACTATAGCTCTTGTCTCAAAGTAGGTGTACTGTCACCACCTGTCACATCACGCCCTGACTTATTTGGACTTTTTTGCTGTTTTCCTGTGTGTAGTGTTTTAGTTCGTGTCTTGCGCTCCTATTTTGGTGGCTTTTTCTCTTGAGCGATATTTCCCGCATCTACTTTGTTTTAGCAATCAAGAATATTTCAGTTGTTTTCACCCTTCTTTGTGGGGACATTGTTGATTGTCATGTCATGTCCGGATGTACTTTGTGGACGCCGTCTTTGCTCCGCAGTAAGTCTTTGCTGTCGTCCAGCATTCTGTTTTTGTATTCTTTGCAGCCAGTTCAGTTTTAGTTTTGTTCTGCATAGCCTTCCCTAAGCTTCAATGCCTTTTCTTAGGGGCACTCACCTTTTGTTTATTTTTGGTTTAACCTTTTTACCTGCACCCTGCCTCCCGCTGTTTCCGACATCTACAAAGCAATTAGCTGCCACCTACTGATATGGAAGAGTATTACACGGCTACTCTGCCGAGCTCTAGACAGCCTAGACACTCAACAACAACACATTATTTGCAGACTATAATTACTGGTTTGCAAAAAAATATTTTTAACCCAAATAGGTGAAATTAGATAATCTCCCACGGCACACCAGACTGTATCTCACGGCACACTAGTGTGCCACGGCACAGTGGTTGAAAAACACTTGTCTACATAACATGTGATGGTGGTTTTTTGGTCAAAATGTTGCATAGATGATGTTTTACAGATCATCTTCAAGTCGCTTTCTGACAGTCGCTTCAGGATGCGCCGTTTGGTGGGCGGTCTTATTTACGTGGCTCACCTTCGACAGCGTCTTCTCCCCGTCATCTTTGTTGTAGCGGTGTAGCGTGCAAGGCCGGGAGTGGAAGAAGTGTCAAAAGATGGCGCTAACTGTTTTAATGACATTCAGACTTTACTTCAATCAATAACGGAGCAGCATCTCCTCATCCGTGGCTCACTAGTGCAACAACAACAAGGCCGGAAATGTGTCCCGTGAAAAACCGTCCAACCGGAACTCTCTAATAACTAAAGTTCCTTGGGTGAATAATGTAAACTCACTACACCGGTATGTTTTAGTGCTTTTATAGCGAGTTTACTGACAGATATAAGTAAGAACTTTACACTACTTTATATTACACTGCAAAAACTGAAATCTAAGTAAGATGAAATATCTCAAATAAGGGTGATATTTGCCTATTTTCTGTCTGATAAGATAATTCTTCTCACTAAGCAGATTTTATGTTAGAGTGTTTTACTTGTTTTAAGTGTTTTGATCCTCAATGATCTCAGTAAGATATTACAGCTTGTTGCTGAGATTTGATGACCTATATTGAGTAAAACATGCTTGAAACTAGAATATCAACTGTTGCAAAGCTGTGTCATCAACACTCACAAGTATAAAACCACTTTTTTAATGTAATCATTTCTTATTTCAAGCATGAAAAAAAAAAAAAATCATGATGGCGAGCGCATATCATTATGTCAAGATAATGGCACTAGCATTTACTTCATTTAAGAATATTTTTCAACATATTGAGCAAAAAGGTCTCTTTTTTTTTCTATCAAGAAAAGTGCACTTGTTATTAGTGAGAATATACTTATGTTAAGGTATTTTGGGGTTCATTGAAGTTAGCTAATTTGACTTGTTTTGGAAAGTCTTGACAAGCCAAATTTTCTTGTTCTATTGGCAGATAATTTTGCTTAGTTCAAATAAAATACCCCTCATTTTTGGTTTTTTTGGTTTCTTGTTTTTGAACACTGACTTTTTGCGGTGTAGACAACGGCACATTATTACGATTATTGATTTGCTGGGTATAACACATGGCACACTGACAAAGCTTAACCTATTGTTACTATAACAATCTACAAGGTTAATGTAGGTTGCTTCTCTTTCTTCCCCTCCATTTTTCGGCATTCTTTCGTATCTCAAGTCATCATTACGTATATGTATTGTTGCATTTGAACAACTGTATTGTTGATAATAAAGGTAAAGTATTGGTATTGTTTATTATCAATAGCGCTATTTCTATTGGTATTGGTTTTGCTCCATTTGTAGTGTAATAATGTTCATTGTCATTTCTGTATTATTTCTTATTTTTGCTAACTGCTTATTTGCTATTTCTTTTACCATCATATTTGTACATGTCGTATTTGCTGATGTTGCTCTATTGTTGTTGTTGTATTTGCTGTTGTTGTTTTTGTCTCTCTGTCTAATCCCCCTCTTGTCCCCATAATGTCTTCCTTTTTTTTCTCTTTCTATCCCCTCCTGCTCCGGCCCGGCTGCACCAAATGATAATATAAATATATTTAATAAAGTCAAATACAAATAAGGCAACAAGAGAAGTATCCTACACTTCTCTTTTGTCAAGTAAATCTGAACAGCCGATATGGGCATCTACATCTGCTATATGATTTGCCTGAAAAGCTGGACAGGACAAAAAAAAAAAAAATAATAAGTAAAAAATAAAAATAAAAATAAAAATAAAAAAAAAGATTATTGACTTGCAAAAAATATTTTTGGGACCAATTAGGTGAAGTTGCATAGTTTCCCACGGCACACCAGACAATATCTCACAGTGCGGCACAGTGGTAGGAAATCACTGGTCCAGAAAATAGGGTAATAGTACCAAAGCACATTAATGGAAGAGAATAATTGACAGGTGATTTGTAACGATGGCTCCAGGTGATCTTACCGATGTTGTTGCGAAGACTTGAACTCTGTCTGTCATCTTCTTTCTGCAAAATCCCCCCCTCTTCGTCGCCCGGCAGCTGATTGCCGCCGCCTGGCGTGACGTCGGACGTGGGCGCCATGGTGCCGTCCGCCAACGCCTCGGGCTTGTCCACCAGCATGTTGGTGAGGGGGGTGAGGAAGTGATAGGTCATTGACAGATTTGCGGCCTGCTGGACGAGCTCTTCTCTCCCCCTGCTGGTTGGACTACGCAGGCGCGAGCGCAGCTTCTCCTTGACGCTGAGGAAACCCCACACCCGTTCCGTAAAGTGGCTCGCCGTCCAAGCCAGAGTGTCTCCCCATCCCTGCGCGGGGCCCGGGCTCCGAGAGCCCGCCTCCACCGCCGCCTTCACATGCTTCTCCGTTTCCGACTGCCGCCGCCGTAGTGGCACGTCGGCCTCCAGGACCACGGTCTTGTCGTCGTTGCTGGCCGTCACCTGCACGTGGAGGGACTCGGCGCTCCGGTTGCTCAGCTTGCCGGCCACGACCAACTCCGAGCCGTTGAAGTAGTTGCGGAAGAGATGCTGCGTGACGTGTTCCACAGAGTCCTCCGCGTAGTCGATCCTGATGTCCGACAGCAGCGGTGTTCCGATCTCCTCGTAGAACCTGGACAAGGGACAGAATGCTTGTCAACTGTGTCCAATCTACTCTGACTTTTAGTTTGTCAAACACAAACTAATCCAGTTCAAGACAACTTAAAAAGTAACCGTATTTTTCGGAGTATAAGTCGCACCGGCCGAAAATGCATAATAAAGAAGGGAAAAGACATTTAAGTTGCACTGGAGTATAAGTCGCATTTTTGGGGGAAATTTATTTGATAAAAGCCAACACCAAGAATAGACATTTGGAAGGCAATTTAAAATAAATAAAGAATAGTGAACAACAGGCTGAATAAGTGTACGTTATATGAGGCATAAATAACCAACTGAGAACGTGCCTGGTATGTCAACGTAACATATTATGGTAAGAGTCATTCAAATAACTATAACATATAGAACATGCTATACGTTTACCAAACAATCTGTCACTCCTAATCGCTAAATCCCATGAAATCTTATACGTCTAGTCTCTTACGTGAATGAGCTAAATAATATTATTTAGCTCATTCACTAATTAGGTGTTTAAAGATAATACAAGCATGTTTAACACATATAGTTAATATTGTTAACAACTTAAAGGTGTTTAAAGATAATGCAAGCATGTTTAACACATATAGTTAATATTTTTAACAAGTTAAAGGTGTTTAAAGATAATACAAGCATGTTTAACACATATAGTTAATATTGTTAACAAGTTAAAGGTGTTTAAAGATAATACAAGCATGTTTAACACATATAGTTAATATTGTTAACAAGTTAAAGGTGTTTAAAGATAATGCAAGCATGTTTAACACATATAGTTAATATTGTTAACAAGTTAAAGGTGTTTAAAGATAATGCAAGCATGTTTAACACATATAGTTAATATTGTTAACAAGTTAAAGGTGTTTAAAGATAATGCAAGCATGTTTAACACATATAGTTAATATTGTTAACAAGTTAAAGGTGTTTAAAGATAATGCAAGCATTTTTAACACATATAGTTAATATTGTTAACAAGTTAAAGGTGTTTAAAGATAATGCATGCATTTTTAACACATATAATTAATATTTTTAATAATTTAAAGGTGTTTAAAGATAAAACAAGCATGTTTAACACATATAGTTAATATTGTTAACAAGTTAAAGGTGTTTAAAGATAATACAAGCATGTTTAACACATAGTTAATATTGTTAACAAGTTAAAGGTGTTTAAAGATAATACAAGCATGTTTAACACATATAGTTAATATTGGTAACAAGTTAAAGGTGTTTAAAGATAATGCAAGCATGTTTAACACATATAGTTAATATTGTTAACAAGTTAAAGGTGTTTAAAGATAATACAAGCATGTTTAACACATAGTTAATATTGTTAACAAGCTAAAGGTGTTTAAAGATAATACAAGCATGTTTAACACATATAGTTAATATTGTTAACAAGATAAAGGTGTTTAAAGATAATACAAGCATGTTTAACACATATAGTTAATATTGTTAACAAGATAAAGGTGTTTAAAGATAATACAAGCATGTTTAACACATATAGTTAATATTGTTAACAAGTTAAAGGTGTTTAAAGATAATACAAGCATGTTTAACACATATAGTTAATATTGTTAACAAGTTAAAGATGTTTAAAGATAATGCAAGCATGTTTAACACATATAGTTATATTGTTAACAAGTTAAAGGTGTTTAAAGATAATACAAGCATGTTTAACACATAGTTAATATTGTTAACAAGTTAAAGGTGTTTAAAGATAATGCAAGCATGTTTAACACATATAGTTAATATTGTTAACAAGTTAAAGGTGTTTAAAGATAATGCAAGCATGTTTAACACATATAGTTAATATTGTTAACAAGTTAAAGGTGTTTAAAGATAATGCAAGCATGTTTAACACATATAGTTAATATTGTTAACAAGTTAAAGGTGTTTAAAGATAATACAAGCATGTTTAACACGTATAGTTAATATTGTTAACAAGTTAAAGGTGTTTAAAGATAATGCAAGCATGTTTAACACATATAGTTAATATTGTTAACAAGTTGAAGGTGTTTAAAGATAATACAAGCATGTTTAACACGTATAGTTAATATTGTTAACAAGTTAAAGGTGTTTAAAGATAATACAAGCATGTTTAACACATATAGTTAATATTGTTAACAAGTTAAGGTGTTTAAAGATAATACAAGCATGTTTAACACATATAGTTAATATTGTTAACAAGTTAAAGGTGTTTAAAGATAATGCAAGCATGTTTAACACATATAGTTAATATTGTTAACAAGTTAAAGGTGTTTAAAGATAATACAAGCATGTTTAACACATATAGTTAATATTGTTAACAAGTTAAAGGTGTTTAAAGATAATACAAGCATGTTTAACACGTATAGTTAATATTGTTAACAAGTTAAAGGTGTTTAAAGATAATACAAGCATGTTTAACACGTATAGTTAATATTGTTAACAAGTTAAAGGTGTTTAAAGATAATACAAGCATGTTTAACACATATAGTTAATATTGTTAACAAGTTGAAGGTGTTTAAAGATAATACAAGCATGTTTAACACGTATAGTTAATATTGTTAACAAGTTAAAGGTGTTTAAAGATAATGCAAGCATGTTTAACACATATAGTTAATATTGTTAACAAGTTGAAGGTGTTTAAAGATAATGCAAGCATGTTTAACACGTATAGTTAATATTGTTAACAAGTTAAAGGTGTTTAAAGATAATGCAAGCATGTTTAACACATATAGTTAATATTGTTAACAAGTTAAAGGTGTTTAAAGATAATGCAAGCATTTTTAACACATATAATTAATATTTTTAATAATTTAAAGGTGTTTAAAGATAAAACAAGCATGTTTAACACATACAGTTAATATTGTTAACAAGTTAAAGGTGTTTAAAGAAAATACAAGCATGTTTAATACATATAGTTAATATTGTTAACAAGTTAAAGGTGTTTAAAGATAATGCAAGCATGTTTAACACATATAGTTAATATTGTTAACAAGTTAAAGGTGTTTAAAGATAATACAAGCATGTTTAACACATATAGTTAATATTGTTAACAAGTTAAAGGTGTTTAAAGATAATACAAGCATGTTTAACACATATAGTTAATATTGTTAACAAGTTGAAGGTGTTTAAAGATAATACAAGCATGTTTAATACATATAGTTAATATTGTTAACAAGATAAATGTGTTTAAAGATAATGCAAGCATGTTTAACACATATAGTTAATATTTTTAACAAGTTAAAGGTATTTAAAGATAATACAAGCATGTTTAACACGTATAGTTAATATTGTTAACAAGTTGAAGGTGTTTAAAGATAATACAAGCATGTTTAACACGTATAGTTAATATTGTTAACAAGTTAAAGATGTTTAAAGATAATACAAGCATGTTTAACACATATAGTTAATATTGTTAACAAGTTAAAGGTGTTTAAAGATAATACAAGCATGTTTAACACATATAGTTAATATTGTTAACAAGTTAAAGGTGTTTAAAGATAATACAAGCATGTTAAACACATATAGTTAATATTGTTAACAGGTTAAAGGTGTTTAAAGATAAAACAAGCATGTTTAACACATATAGTTAATATTGTTAACAAGTTAAAGGTGTTTAAAGATAATACAAGCATGTTTAACACATAGTTAATATTGTTAACAAGTTAAAGGTGTTTAAAGATAATACAAGCATGTTTAATACATATAGTTAATATTGTTAACAAAATAAATGTGTTTAAAGATAATGCAAGCATGTTTAACACATATAGTTAATATTTTTAACAAGTTAAAGGTATTTAAAGATAATACAAGCATGTTTAACACGTATAGTTAATATTGTTAACAAGTTGAAGGTGTTTAAAGATAATTCAAGCATGTTTAACACGTATAGTTAATATTGTTAACAAGTTAAAGATGTTTAAAGATAATACAAGCATGTTTAACACATATAGTTAATATTGTTAACAAGTTAAAGGTGTTTAAAGATAATACAAGCATGTTTAATACATATAGTTAATATTGTTAACAAGATAAAGGTGTTTAAAGATAATACAAGCATGTTTAATACATATAGTTAATATTGTTAACAAGATAAATGTGTTTAAAGATAATGCAAGCATGTTTAACACATATAGTTATATTGTTAACAAGTTAAAGGTGTTTAAAGATAATACAAGTATGTTTAATACATATAGTTAATATTGTTAACAAGATAAATGTGTTTAAAGATAATGCAAGCATGTTTAACACATATAGTTAATATTTTTAACAAGTTAAAGGTATTTAAAGATAATACATGCATGTTTAACACATATAGTTAATATTGTTAACCAGTTGAAGGTGTTTAAAGATAATACAAGCATGTTTAACACGTATAGTTAATATTGTTAACAAGTTAAAGATGTTTAAAGATAATACAAGCATGTTTAACACATATAGTTAATATTGTTAACAAGTTAAAGGTGTTTAAAGATAATACAAGCATGTTTAATACATATAGTTAATATTGTTAACAAGATAAAGGTGTTTAAAGATAATACAAGCATGTTTAATACATATAGTTAATATTGTTAACAAGCTAAATGTGTTTAAAGATAATACCAGCCTGTTTAACACATATAGTTAATATTGTTAACAAGTTAAAGGTGTTTAAAGATAATGCAAGCATGTTTAACACATATAGTTAATATTGTTAACAAGTTAAAGGTGTTTAAAGATAATACAAGCATGTTTAACACATATAGTTAATATTGTTAACAAGTTAAAGGTGTTTAAAGATAATGCAAGCATGTTTAACACATATGGTTAATATTGTTAACAAGTTAAAGGTGTTTAAAAATAATGCAAGCATGTTTAACACATATAGTTATATTGTTAACAAGTTAAAGGTGTTTAAGATAATACAAGCATGTTTAACACATATAGTTAATATTGTTAACAAGTTAAAGGTGTTTAAAGATAATACAAGCATGTTTAACACATATAGTTAATATTGTTAACAAGTTAAAGGTGTTTAAAGATAATGCAAGCATGTTTAACACATATAGTTAATATTGTTAACAAGTTAAAGGTGTTTAAAGATAATGCAAGCATGTTTAACACATATAGTTAATATTGTTAACAAGTTAAAGGTGTTTAAAGATAATGCAAGCATGTTTAATACATATAGTTAATATTGTTAACAAGTAAAAGGTGTTTAAAGATAATACAAGCATTTTTAACACATATAGTTAATATTGTTAGCAAGTTAAAGGTGTTTAAAGATAATACAAGCATTTTTAACACATAATTAATATTTTTAATAATTTAAAGGTGTTTAAAGATAAAACAAGCCTGTTTAACACATATAGTTAATATTGTTAACAAGTTAAAGGTGTTTAAAGATAATGCAAGCATGTTTAACACATATAGTTAATATTGTTAACAAGTTAAAGGTGTTTAAAGATAATACAAGCATGTTTAACACATATAGTTAATATTGTTAACAAGTTAAAGGTGTTTAAAGATAATGCAAGCATGTTTAACACATATAGTTAATATTGTTAACAAGTTAAAGGTGTTTAAAGATAATACAAGCATGTTTAACACATATAGTTAAAATTGTTAACAAGTTAAAGGTGTTTAAAGATAATACAAGCATGTTTAACACATATAGTTAATATTGTTAACAAGTTAAAGGTGTTTAAAGATAATACAAGCATGTTTAACACATATAGTTAATATTGTTAACAAGTTAAAGGTGTTTAAAGATAATACAAGCATGTTTAACACATATAGTTAATATTGTTAACAAGTTAAAGGTGTTTAAAGATAATGCAAGCATGTTTAACACATATAGTTAATATTGTTAACAAGTTAAAGGTGTTTAAAGATAATACAAGCATGTTTAACACATAGTTAATATTGTTAACAAGTTAAAGGTGTTTAAAGATAATACAAGCATGTTTAACACATATAGTTAATATTGGTAACAAGTTAAAGGTGTTTAAAGATAATGCAAGCATGTTTAACACATATAGTTAACATTGTTAACAAGTTAAAGGTGTTTAAAGATAATACAAGCATGTTTAACACATATAGTTAATATTGTTAACAAGTTAAAGGTGTTTAAAGATAATACAAGCATGTTTAACACATATAGTTAATATTGTTAACAAGTTAAAGGTGTTTAAAGATAATACAAGCATGTTTAACACATATAGTTAATATTGTTAACAAGTTAAAGGTGTTTAAAGATAATACAAGTCCGTATAAGTTGCACCCCCGGCCAAACTATGAAAAAAACTGCGACTTATAGTCCGAAAAATACGGTAAATAGCATGAAAATGGTCAGATCTCTGCCTATTCACACATTTTCTCTCAAAAAATAGACAGTTTTTCCCCCCAGGAAACCCATCTCTTTCACTCCAACTCTCCTATCATTTAAAGTAGGAGTTCTCAACCTTTTTGACCTTGGGGCCCAACTTTTCCACCACCGGGGCCCACTCAACTATTAATACTCTTGGTTAGCGATGTCCGATAACATCGGACTGCCGATATTATCGGCCGATAAATGCTTTAAAATGTAATGTCGGAAATTATCGGTATCGGTTTCCAAATTATCGGTATCGGTTTCAAAAAGTAAAATGTATGACTTTTTTTAAAACGCCGCTGTGTACACGGACGTAGGGAGAAGTACAGAGCGCCAATAAACCTTAAAGGCACTGCCTTTGCGTGCCGGCTCAGTCACATAATATCTACGGCTTTTCACACACACAAGTGAATGCAAGGCATACTTGGTCAACAGCCATACAGGTCACACTGAGGGTGGACGTATAAACAAGTTTGACACTGTTACAAATATGCGCCACACTGTGAACCCACACCAAACAAGAATGACAAACACATTTCGGGAGAACATTTGCACCGTAACACAACAGAACAAATACCCAGAACCCCTTGCAGCACTAACTCTTCCGGGACGCTACAATATACACCCCGCTACCCCCAAGCACCCCACCTCAACCCTGCCTCTCTCAGGGAGAGCATGTCCCAAATTCCAAGCTGCTGTTTTGAGGCATGTTAAAAAAAAATAATGCACTTTGTGACTTCAATAATAAATATGGCAGTGCCATGTTGGCATTTTTTTTCCATAACTTGAGTTGATTTATTTTGGAAAACCTTGTTACATTGTTTAATGCATCCAGCGGGGCATCACAACAAAATTAGGCATAATAATGTGTTAATTCCACGACTGTATATATCGGTATCGGTTGGTATCGGAATCAGTAATTGAGAGTTGGACAATATTGGAATATCTGCAAAAAAGCCATTATGGGACATCTCTATTCATATTCAAAGTCCTCATGTGTCCAGGGAAGTAATTCCTGACTTTATAAACATAATATACATTTTTAAAAAAACGAAAGTTGTTGTGATGCCAAAAAATATCGACGTAATCATAGTAGTATCGACTAGATACGTGCCTGTACTTGGTATCATTACAGTGGATGTCAGGTGTACATCCACCCATGGCGTTTGTTTACATTGTGACGCCGGTGAGCTATTGTATCCTCCTACAGTGTGTAGTGAAGCATGTTTAGCTATTCCTCATCCTGCAGTGATAATGGTACTTGTAAGAAACTTACTTCATTTGTCGCCATGGAGACGAGGATTAGTGATTTAGAAGTAGTTAAAACACTGCCGACTGCGGATGGACGTTAGTTGCTAGCGTTTCAGTGTTATAACTTCACCTTTATCGTTAGTTTTTAAGCCAAAATGCGTCCGTTCTCCCTTTTCTGTCTACACACTGTGTCTGCTTGTAAGTACTCCGTGATTGTGCGCTGCCGAACATGCTCCTCTGCACATTAACCAGCAATGTCACGACGTGATTTCGGCGCGGGCGCGGAGGGGTGCAGGGCCGGTACGTTCAGGGACAGTATAGTACCGAAAATTATTCATTAGTATCGCAGTACTATACTAATACCGGTACACCGTGAAACCTTATTTCAGAGTATCAAAAATACAAACCCCGTTTCCATATGAGTTGGGAAATTGTGTTAGATGGAAATATAAAGGGAATACAATGATTTGCAAATCATTTTCAACCCATTTTCTGTGCTACAAAGACAACATATTTGATGTTCAAACTCATAAACTTTTTTTTTTTTTGCAAATAATCATTAACTTTAGAATTTGATGCCAGCAACACGTGACAAAGAAGTTGGGAAAGGTGGCAATAAATACTGATAAAGTTGAGGAATGCTCATCAAACACTTCTTTGGAACATCCCACAGGTGTGCAGGCTAATTGGGAACAGGTGGGTGCCATGATTGGGTATAAAAGTAGATTCCATGAAATGCTCAGTCATTCACAAACAAGGATGGGGCGAGGGTCACCACTTTGTCAACAAATGCGTGAGCAAATTGTTGAACAGTTTAAGAAAAACTTTTCTCAACCAGCTATTGCAAGGAATTTAGGGATTTCACCATCTACGCTCCGTAATATCATCAAAGGGTTCAGAGAATCTGGAGAAATCACTGCACGTAAGCAGCTAAGCCCGTGACCTTCCATCCCTCAGGCTGTACTGCATCAACAAGCGACATCAGTGTGTAAAGGATATCACCACATGAGCTCAGGAACACTTCAGAAACACACTGTCAGTGACTACAGTTGGTCGCTACATCTGTAAGTGCAAGTTAAAACTCTCCTATGCAAGGCGAAAACCGTTTATCAACAACACCCAGAAACGCCGTCGGCTTAGCTGGGCCTGAGCTCATCTAAGATGGACTGATACAAAGTGTAAAAGTGTTCTGTGGTCTGACGAGTCCACATTTCAAATTGTTTTTGGAAACTGTGGACGTCGTGTCCAAAAAGGAAAAGAACCATCCGGATTGTTATAGGCGCAAAGTGTAAAAGGCAGCATGTGTGATGGTATGGGGGTGTATTAGTGCCCAAGACATGGGTAACTTACACACCTGTGAAGGTGCCATTAATGCTGAAAGGTACATACAGGTTTTGGAGCAACATATGTTGCCATCCAAGCAATGTTACCATGGACGCCCCTGCTTATTTCAGCAAGACAATGCCAAGCCACGTGTTACATCAACGTGGCTTCATAGTAAAAGAGTGCGGGTACTAGACTGGCCTGCCTGTAGTCCAGACCTGTCTCCCATTGAAAATGTGTGGCGCATTATGAAGCCTAAAATAGCACAAGGGAGACCCCCGGACTGTTGAACAACTTAAGTTGCAAGAATGGGAAAAAATTCCACCTGAGAAGCTTCAAAAATGTGTCTCCTCAGTTCCCAAACCTTTACTGAGTGTTGTTAAAAGGAAAGGCCATGTAACACAGTGGTGAACATGCCCTTTCCCAACTACTTTGGCACGTGTTGCAGCCATGAAATTCTAAGTTAACTATTATTTGCAAAAAAAAAAAATAGTTTATGTGTTTGAACATCAAATATCTTGTCTTTGTAGTGCATTCAACTGAATATGGGTTGAAAAGGATTTGCAAATTATTGTATTCCGTTTATATATTTACATATAACACAATTTCTCAACTCATATGGAAACGGGGGTTGTAAGCATTTTTAGGGTTTTTTATGTAACCTTTGCAATATTTGCTGTATTTCAAAATTTCCCAGGGCTCTTGGAGTGTAAATATTCACACTTTTTCCTCATAAGGTCTTGTAACTTATTTTTTCAGCGAGGTTGTAACCTTGGTAATGTTCTAACGTGACCGTGCATGGTCTGATTGTGTTTTTGAAGGCGCAGGCCACACTTTGTTGCTTTAAATGGTATAAAGAAAACATTCCATCTGCAAACATGCTATTGTAGCGGCGTCCTTGCAGGGGTTTTACCTTCCGCCCTGGCAAATCTGCTTGCGTAACCTCTCCAACCGTGCGCCACCCCGCTGGAGAGGTGCGCTCACCTGCATAAAAGACCAGCTAAGTCCTCCATCCTGCCCTCCTCACCTTCCGAGCGCCGTGTTTGTTCAAGGCCTATTATCTGTCGGTCCGCGCGCACGTACTCGCACGACGCGTGTGCATTCCTCACGCCGCTGTGCAAACATGCTCGCACGGCGGCCAGAACGGGTGGATGGTAGAGAATAAAGAGCAGGAAAGACGAGGGGGTATCGCCGAGGGTCTCGGGCCTGATTAGAGAGGGCGGCTGTCATCACCAACACATTTTTGGGGGTCGTGGTTTTATCGCGGTGATGAATAATGGATTAAAAACAGGAGCAGGAGGCGATGCAAATATAATCATTTGGCACTCACAATGGGATTGATCAATACTAGAGATGTCCGATAATGGCTTTTTTGCCGATATCGGATATTCCGATATACCAACTCTTAATTACCGATACCGATATATACAGTCGTGGAATTAACACATTATTATGCCTAATTTTGTTGTGATGCCCCGCTGGATGCATTAAACAATGTAACAAGGTTTTCCAAAATAAATCAAAATAAAAGATGTAAAAGATATGTAAAATATATGATAGACATGTAAAAGATATGAAATAGATAGATATGTAATAAAAATTTAATAAAAAAATTAAAATGTAATAAAAAAAAAATATATAAAAAAAATAAAATTAAAATAAAAATAATAAATAAAAATAAAAATGTAATAAAATATATGTAAAAGATGTAAAATAAAAGATGTAAAAGATAAAAAATGTATTATCAAAATAAATCAAAATAAATCATCTCAAGTTATGGAAAAAAAATGCCAACATGGCACTGCCATATATATTATTGAAGTCACAAAGTGCATTTTTTTTTTTTAACAAGCCTCAAAACAGCAGCTTGGAATTTAGGTGGGCGGGGTTGCGGTGGGGGGTGTATATTGTAGCGCCCCGGAAGAGTTAGTGCTGCAAGGGGTTCTGGGTATTTGTTCTGTTGTGTTTATGTTGTGTTACGGTGCGGATGTTCTCCCGAAATGTGTTTGTCATTCTTGTTTGGTTTGGGTTCACAGTGTGGCGCATATTTGTAACAGTGGTAAAGTTGTTTATACGGCCACCCTCAGTGTGACCTGTATGGCTGTTGACCAAGTATGGTTTGCATTCACAAAAGCCGTAGATATTATGTGACTGGGCCGGCACGCAAAGGCAGTGCCTTTAAGGTTTATTGGCACTCTGTATTCCTCCCTACGTCCGTGTACACAGCGGCGTTTTAAAAAGTCATACATTTTACTATTTGAACCGCAGGTTCGATTCCCGCTTCCGCCATCCTAGTCACTGCCGTTGTGTCCTCTGGCAAGACACTTTACCCACCTGCTCCCAGTGCCACCCACACTGGTGTAAATGTAACTTAGATATTGGGTTTCACTATGTAAAAGCGCTTTGAGTCACTAGAGCAGGGGTCGGCAACCCAAAATGTTGAAAGAGCCATATTGGACCAAAAATACAAAAACAAATCGGTCTGGAGCCGCAACAAATTAAAAGCCATATTTCATGTGTCATGAGATATAAATTTAATTAAGAGGACTTAAAGGAAACTAAATGAGCTCAAATATAGCTACAAATGAGGCATAATGATGCAATATGTACATATCGCTAGCCTAAATAGCATGTTAGCATCGATTAGCTTGCAGTCATGCAGTGACCAAATATGTCTGATTAGCACTCCACACAAGTCAATAACATCAACAAAACTCACCTTTGTGTATTCACGCACAACGTTAAAAGTGTGGTGGACAAAATGAGACAGAAAAAGAAGTGGCATAAAACACGTCCTAGAAAGTCGGAGAAAGTTATACATGGAAACAAACAATACGGTGAGTTCAAGGACCGCCAAAATTAGTAGGACAAAACGGCGCTCGCCAAATACTCGAATCAGTGAAGCATGTTTAATATAAACAGAGTGATTTATAACAATTAGGGAGGTTTGTGTCATGTTTGTCCTCCTACAGAAACCATACTAAAACAAAAAAATATTTTTTTTTTCCCCCTCATCTTTTTCCATTCTTCATACATTTTTGAAAAATCTCCAGAGAGCCACTAGGGCGGCGCTAAAGAGCCTCATGCGGCTCTAGAGCCGCGGGTTGCCGACCCCCGCACTAGAGAAAAGCGCTATATAAATATAATTCACTTCACTTCTCCATTTTGATGTTTTTGCCTTCAAGTGCACTCCAAAGCAAAGTGTACAAGACATACCCTTTCAGCATGGCGCCGGCGTTGGCCTCCTCGAGGACGCGCCGGGACATGCCGCAGTTCTCCGAAGACACGCGCTCCAGAAGTTTGTAGTCTACGTCGCGCCCGATACCGATGGTGAAGATGCAGAACTTCTCCCCCGCGGCCGAGCGGGTGTTCCCCGGCACGGCCGTGGACCGGGACTCGCCCACCGTGGGGCGTCCGTCTGTGAGGAAGATGATGAGGGACACGCTATTGGGGTTGGCGTCCGGACCTGACAGGTAACCGCGGAGAAGATCCGAGCCGGTCCGGATGGCGCCGTGGATGTCGGTTCCTACGAGAGGACGTCCGTGAGAAGAACCCTTCACAAGCATCCTGGACCGCAGCGTGCCCGGGTCTCACCTCCAGTGGGCATCAGAGTGTAGATGAACTTCTTGGCGTCTCTGATGTTGAGGGCCGTGACGGGGACCAGGCTACTGGGCTTCCAGACTTTGATCTTGTTGGAGAAGCTGATGAAGTTAAAGTGGTCCACAGCTCGCAGGTCCCTCAGGATGGTGAACAAAGCATCTTTGGTCTAGGAGGAGAGAAGACCAGAACATGACCACGCGCCTTAAACATCCATCATATTCCTTCAAATGTGCTTTTGTGCGAAGAACTTTCCCAAGATGTTCTTAGAGCGGAACATTCTGTGTGTGTGTGTGTGGGCGCGTGCTATGATTTGGCGCGGGCGCTTTACGAGCTGTATACATTCCCGCTCCGAAACCAAATGCTTGACCCGTAATGAAGACACCTATTGTGGAAGCGCATCCTAAGACACTTGCTGTTCTGTTCCTGAGCTGCCGGCGGGGGTGGCGATATGCGGGGGCGAGGGTCAAGGGGGGTCGAGGGGACCCTTGTCTCAAAAGTTCCATGACTGACTCCACGACGCTGATCTTCCTCCCTCACAGCGCGGGCCTTGTTCTTGGTCCACGTCCCGAGTGGCTTTTGTTTTTCTCTCTCTTTAACATGAAGGCCATAGGAGTTTTCCTCGTAGAACCATTCAGGTTCTGTTAGTCGGTGAAAAACATCGGTCTCCTTGCAGAAGTGCTTATTTAAAAAAAAGTCAACTAATGAATAACAGGGTGCTATACATAAAATTGTACAGCAAACATATTCCTAGCCCATTCCTGCTCTGTAACCGGTAAGAATATGATGGCAGATTTCCCTCTTTTCTCACAGAGGTTCACAGCGTGAGTGCTTGTTTTGCAAGGCAGAAGGTTCCAGGTTCAAATCCCAGGTTGATATGAAGTACAAAAATCTATAAATGTAAGCTTTAATGATGGCTATTGTTATTTAGCGCAAAAAATGATCATTTATTTAACATGAATTGGGTGTAGTACAAAACATGCATCAAAGTCAATCATAGTTTGATTAAAACATGTTGGTTCACATAAATAAAAATAAAAATAAAAATGTGTAAAAACTAGAGATGTCCGATAATGGCTTTTTTGCCAATATCCGATATTTTCCAACTCTTAATTACCGATTCCGATAGCAACCGATACCGATATATACAGTCGTGGAATTAACACATTATTATGCCTAATTTTGTTGTGATGCCCCGCTGGATGCATTAAACCAGGGGTCACCAACGCGGTGCCCGCGGGCACCAGGTAGCCCGTAAGGACCAGATGAGTAGCCCGCTGGCCTGTTCTAAAAATAGCTCAAATAGCAGCACTTACCAGTGAGCTGCCTCTATTTTTAAAATTGTATTTATTTACTAGCAAGCTGGTCTCGCTTTGCCCGACATTTTTAATTCTAAGAGAGACAAAACTCAAATAGAATACGAAAATCCAAGAAAATATTTTAAAGACTTGGTCTTCACTTGTTTAAATAAATTCATTATTTTTTTTACTTTGCTTCTTATAACTTTCAGAATGACAATTTTAGAGAAAAAATACAACCTTAAAAATGATTTTAGGATTTTTGAACACATATACCTTTTTTACCTTTTAAATTCCTTCCTCTTCTTTCCTGACAATTTAAATCAATGTTCAAGTAAATGTATTGTTTTTTATTGTAAAGAATAATAAATACATTTTAACTTAATTCTTCATTTTAGCTTCTGTTTTTTCGACGAAGAATATTTGTGAAATATTTCTTCAAATTTATTGTGATTAAAATTCAAAAAAATTATTCTGGCAAATCTAGAAAATCTGTAGAATCAAATTTATATCTTATTTCAAAGTCTTTTGAATTTCTTTTGAAATTTTTGTTCTGGAAAATCTAGAAGAAATAATGATTTGTCTTTGTTAGAAATATAGCTTGGTCCAATTTGTTATATATTCTAACAAAGTGCAGATTGGATTTTAACCTATTAAAAACATGTCATCAAAATTCTAAAATTAATCTTAATCAGGAAAAATTACTAATGATGTTCCATAAATTCTTTTTTTAATTTTTTCAAAAAGATTCGAATTAGCTAGTTTTTCTCTTCTTTTTTTCGGTTGAATTTTGAATTTTAAAGAGTCAAAATTGAAGATAAACTATGTTTCTAAATTTAATTGTCATTTTTTTTCGTGTTTTCTCCTCTTTTAAACCATTCAATTAAGTGTAAATATCATTAATTATTAATAATAACAGAGTTAAAGGGAAATTGAGCAAATTGGCTATTTCTGGCAATTTATTTAAGTGTGTATCAAACTGGTAGCCCTTCGCATTAATCAGTACCCAAGAAGTAGCTCTTGCTTTCAAAAAGGTTGGTGACCCCTGCATTAAACAATGTAACAAGGTTTTCCAAAATAAATCAACTCAAGTTGTGGAAAAAAATGCCAACATGGCACTGCCATATTTATTATTGAAGTCACAAAGTGCATTATTTTTTTTAACATGCCTCAAAACAGCAGCTTGGAATTTGGGACATGCTCTCCCTGAGAGAGCATGAGGATGGGCGGGGTTGAGGTGGGGAGGGGGTAGGGGGTTGCGGGGGGTGTATATTGTAGCGTCCCGGAAGAGTTAGTGCTGCAAGGGGTTCTGGGTATTTGTTCTGTTGTTTTTATGTTGTGTTACGGTGCGGATGTTCTCCCGAAATGTGTTTGTCATTCTTGTTTGGTGTGGGTTCACAGTGTGGCGCATATTTGTAACAGTGTTAAAGTTGTTTATACGTCCACCCTCAGTGTGACCTGTATGGCTGTTGACCAAGTCTGCCTTGCATTCACTTGTGTGTGTGTAAAAGCCGTAGATATTATGTGACTGGGCCGACAGGCTGTTTGTATGGAGGAAAAGCGGACGTGACGACAGGTTGTAGAGGACGCTAAAGGCAGTGCCCTTAAGGCACGCCCCCAATATTGTTGTCCGGGTGGAAATCGGGAGAAATTCGGGAGAATGGTTGCCCCGGGATATTTTCGGGAGGGTCACTGAAATTCAGGAGTCTCCCGGGAAAATCGGGAGGGTTAGCAAGTATGTCCACACCTGTCTCCATCTAACAGCAGTGCGCTTTTAAACGCACGGCGGGAAGCGAGGGAAAATGACGTTAAACCAAGCGCTTGGCTCCGTTTACCCAGAGGGAAAATCTCCGGAGCAAAGTCTGTGTAGTTAGTCCGCCATGATTATCAAGCCAAACGACGCTCGTGCGCAGGCGGTGACTTCGTGTCGCCTAAAATGCATTAATAAATGACAGTTTTTCGGTAACTAAAAAATTAGACGGTGTTACTAACCGCGGGGAATTCTATCGCGGATTATCATTATACCGTTTATTGTTACATCCCTCGTCCATTAACAAGTAAAAAAGTCAAGGGCGGTCACGGCATGTTGTTGCCGTCGATGTTGGTCAATTTTTTAGGGTATTACGGCAAGTGACGAGGGCGGTCGCATCTCTTGCCGTGGTTGAATCCCGAGTCCTGGATTTGCGACAGAACTACGAAGTTGTGCGCTCAGAAACTAGTTATAACCTACGCAGTGTACTTATTGAAGTGTACTGACTGACGCATTTCATTTGACACACAGCTCTTATGCCATCAGAGGCTTCAAATATTACAAACACTGTAGGTGCACCTAGGGATGATGTTCGAAACCGGTTCTCCCGGTTGTTCGATAAGAAAAGAGCCGATTCCATGGACTCAAATCCCTTTTTGAGAACCGGTTCCCGTTATCGCGGCCACTATAGTAAAGAAAAAGAGTTGGTTCTTTATTCGAATCACTGGGAACGAATCCCGTCCCACAGGAAATGCCCTGTGGGACATCACAGGAAATGACGTAGCTCAGTCATTAGGCGGCAGATACAGAAAGCAGCAAAAATAATGGACCGGAAAAAACGCCTCAAGGCATGGCTTCATTTTACAAAAAAATACGACGAGGAAACGGCAATATGTAATTATCGCCAGGCTTCGCGCTCATGTAAGGGGAGCAGTACAACAAACATGTTGAAACATGTTCAGGCCGCACATAACCTGAACGTTCAAGAACCGTGTCTTCGACACGTGGAGAAGCAGCGACAGAGATGACGAAGCACGCCCCTCTTCCTCTGCTTCAACCTGCAGCCCCAGTTCCAGTGACTAACGTTAACTGTTGCCGGTTAATTTCCATATCTGCTCACTTGTAGCCTTTAGGCTAAAATAAGGTTACCCCTTATGTCAACCAGGACTGCAGAATTGTTGATCGATGACTGTGGTGTTCTTAGTGTCATAGTGTGTGTAGTTAGTATGTTCCAATAGCAACAGAAGTGCACTTTTTGGAGAGCTGTATTATTTTCAGTTTTGTGCCCAAGGGACTGATTTTATTTAACACTATATTATTATTTATACACCTATAGTGATCACAGAGACAGGTTGTTTTTGTGTTACTGTACATATTTGTTTTTCTGGAAAAATCCCACTTAATACACTTTGGGTAACAACAGTCAATATTTTTTTATTTATTTTATTTTATTTTTTTCTTTTAAAATAAAAGGGAGCTTTTGTTAAACCGAATATTGTGTGTTTTTTCCATATACAACAACCTATCTGGATTCGATAAGAGAATCGAAAAGGAGTCGGTTCGATAAGAGCAGGGGTGTCAAACGTAAGGCCCGTGGGCCGGATCAGGCCCGTGAACAGGTTTTATCTGGCCCGTGGGATGAGTTTACTAAGTATAAAAATTAGCCGAAATTTTTGAATGAAAGAAACTGCTGTTTTAATTGTGTCCACTAGATGTCACAATAGCAATTATTTGTGTCTTTCTAGATTATGCTACATATGTAAAAAAAAAAATTAAAAAATAAACCACACGATGTAAGCAAACTACATAAATAACATCCTGTAATTTGATTTTTATATTATTTTTTTAATAATAATAATAATAATAATAGATTTTATTTGTAAAAAGCACTTTACATTGAGTAAACAACCTCAAAGTGCTACAGTGTATTAAAAAAATAAAATAAAATAAATAAATTAGAAAAAAATAAAAAGATAATAAAAAATAAATAAAAACTAGAACAGCCAAATAGCTAAAACTAGTATGCATATATCTAAAAAAAAAAAAAAAAGGCTTTTTTAAAAAGAAGGGTTTTCAAGCCTTTTTTAAAAGCATCCACAGTCTGTGGTGCCCTCAGGTGGTCAGGGAGAGCATTCCACAGACTGGGAGCAGCGGAGCAGAAAGCCCGGTCTCCCATTGTTCACTGAAGTTGTCTTTATTTTTAAGTTATCGTGCCGTGATTTCACCAGTCCGGCCCACTTGGGAGTAGATTTTCCTCCATGTGGCCCCCCATCTAAAATGAGTTTGACACCCCTGGATAAGAGGATTCGATAATGGGCTCGAACTCGATAATTTCTTATCAAACATCATCCCTAGGTGTACCTAATAAAGTGTCAAAGAAAAGCATGAAAAGAGCGCCACCTGTCTCATCTTGGAGCCCAGCATGGAAGCGCTGGTGTCGATCACAAGCACCACGTTCTTCGGCACCACGGGGAAGTCTTTGGGCGCAAAGTAGTGCACAAAATGGCCGTTGAGAACCTGTCGAGGACGGGATGAGACTGAGAGTTTGTAGTGACGGGGAGAAGGAATGAGAGTCTCACCTGAACGTCTCCGACGTTCATGTCTCGCTGGACGTCAAAACGAACGACAAAGTCTCCCAGGACGCCGTTGGTGGAGATCCTGGCCTGCTGGACGATGTTTGGGCGGAAGCTGACTTTGCAGATGTTCTTCTCGCGTTGGATGGCGGTGGTGACAGGAGGCTCAGGCTTGGCTGCTCCCAGGAGAAGGGGACAGGAAGTGCTCGTTATGGTCACGCTGACATCAACATGACGACTGTACTCACCGGGCGTCCTGGGCAAGTTGGGCCTGCGCAGAGGAAGCACCTCCAGCTGGGTGACGGGCGAGTGGTCCGCGATGGTGACGTCCACGCCGAGGCGGCTCACCAGCTGCAGCGGCCGCAGGCTGACGACGTGCTCGTAGCGACCACGCCGGCGCTGCAGCAGCTCCTCGTAGGCCAGCAGGAAGACGGCGCGGTTACGAGCCGGGATGCTGGCCGCCATGCGGAACACCTCCGCGCCCTGCTCTGCACTAACACAGGCCAGAAAAGCAACGGTGATTAAAAAGCTGATCATCAAACGGCGTTATAATTATTAATAATATTGTGTAAAATCTACATCGTAATAAGATATCAGTATTAATCATAACACATGTATGAAATATCAATAACAAAATTTATCAAAACACATGTATAAAATAGCAATACCAATATTAGCCGTAATGTATAAAATATTAATGATAATGTAAAAATATAAATAAAAATAATGATAAAACATGTATAAAATATCAATATTAATCATGACATGTATAAAATATCAATATTAATCATGACATGTATAAAATATAAATAAAAAAACAAATAGAATATCAATAGTAATCATAGTACATGTAGGGTTTATCAATAACAATATTTTTCATAATAACACATGTAAAAATATAAATAATAATAATAAAACATGTATAAATATCAATAGTAATCCTAATACATATAGGGATTATCAATAACAATATTATTCATAATAACACATGTAAAAATAAAATAAAAATAATAAGACATGTATAAATATCAATAGTAATCATAATACATATAGGGATTATCAATAACAACATTATTCATAATAACACATGTAAAAATAAAATTAAAATAATAAGACATGTATAAATATCAATAGTAATCATAATACATATAGGGATAATCAATAACAATATTATTCATAATAACACATGTCCATCCATCCATTTTCTACCGCTTGTCCCTTCATGTAAAAATATAAATAATAATAATGATAAAACATGTATAAAATATCAATATTAATCATGACATGTATAAAATATCAATATTAATCATGACATGTATAAAATATAAATAAAAAAACAAATAGGATATCAATAGTAATCATAATACATGTAGGGTTTATCAATAACAATATTTTTCATAATAACACATGTAAAAATATAAATAATAATAATAAAACATGTATAAATATCAATAGTAATCATAATACATGTAGGGATTATCAATAACAATATTATTCATAATAACACATGTAAAAATAAAATAAAAATAATAAGACATGTATAAATATCAATAGTAATCATAATACATATAGGGATTATCAATAACAATATTATTCATAATAACACATGTAAAAATAAAATAAAAATAATATGACATGTATAAATATCAATAGTAATCATAATACATATAGGGATTATCAATAACAATATTATTCATAATAACACATGTCCATCCATCCATTTGCTACCGCTTGTCCCTTCATGTAAAAATATAAATAATAATAATGATAAAACATGTATAAAATATCAATATTAATCATGACATGTATAAAATATAAATTAAAAAAACAAATAGAATATCAATAGTAATCATAATACATGTAGGGTTTATCAATAACAATATTTTTCATAATAACACATGTGAAAATATAAATAATAATAATAAAACATGTATAAATATCAATATTAATCATAATACATATAGGGATTATCATTAACAATATGATTCATAATAACACATGTCCATCCATCCATTTTCTACCGCTTGTCCCTTCATGTAAAAATATAAATAATAATAATAATAAAACTTGTATAAAATATCAATATTAATCATGACATGTATAAAATATAAATAATAAAACATAAATAGAATATCAATAGTAATCATAATTCATGTATTATTATTTATTTATTATCTATATGTAGGGTTTATCAATAACAATATTATTCATAAAAACACATGTAAAAATATAAATAATAATAATAAAACATGTATAAAATATCAATGTTAATCATAATACATATAGGGATTATCAATAACAATATCATTCATAATAACACATGTAAAAATATAAATAATAATAATAAAACATGTATAAAATATCAATGTTAATCATAATACATATAGGGATTATCAATAACAATATGATTCATAATAACACATGTAAAAATATAAATAATAATAAAACATGTATAAAATATCAATGTTAATCATAATACACATAGGGATTATCAATAACAATATTATTCATAATAACACATGTCCATCCATCCATTTTCTACCACTTGTCCCTTCATGTAAAAATATAAATAATAATAATAATAAAACAGGTATAAAATATCAATATTAATCGTGACATGTATAAAATATAAATAATACAACATAAATAGAATATCAATAGTAATCATAATTCATGTAGGGTTTATTAATAACAATATTATTCATAATAACACATGTAAAATATAAATAATAATAATAAAACATGTATAAAATATCAATGTTAATCATAATACATATAGGGATTATCAATAACAATATTATTCATAATAACACATGTAAAAATATAAATAATAATAATAAAACATGTATAAAATATCAATGTTAATCATAATACATATAGGGATTATCAATAACAATATGATTCATAATAACACATATCCATCCATCCATTTTCTACCGCTTATCCCTTCATGTAAAAATATAAATAATAACAATAATAAAACATGTATAAAATATCAATATTAATCATGACATGTATAAAATATTAATAATAAAACAAATAGAATATCAATAGTAATCATAATACATGTAGGGTTTATCAATAACAATAGTATTCATAATAACACATGTAAAAATATAAATAATAAGAATAAAACGTGTATAAATATGAATACTAATTATAATACATATAGGGATTATCAATAACAATATTATCCCTAATAAGACATAAAACATCAATAACATTAAACTGTAAAAAAATAAAAAAAATAAAAATAAATTGTATGAAATATCAATATATATTATTATTTATTCATTTACATTATATTTTAATAATTATATTTTTTAATGGTGTGGTTTGTTGTTGTCTTTATTATTTGACTGTCCTGTTGGTCACGTTTGCGTCCCACATAAGGTCTGATGATGATGATGATGAATAACAATTTTAATTTTGTACATTGAACATGTTCTGTGTGTCTAATAGAAAGCTTGTCATTAGCGCAAGGAGAGTGTGAGGGACATTCTAGAAAAAAGACGAGGCTGTGTGATGACTTCACCAGAAGAGGGGGTGATGTCATCAAACATGTATTCATCACCCCACACCCGACCTTCATTTTCAGGGGAAAACACGACAAATTGTGTCTTTTTATGCCTGCCCGTACACACACACACACACACACACACACACACACACACACACACACACACACACACACACACACACACACACACACACACCTTACCTGATGTCACCTGACTTTCGAGCTTTGCCGTCTGCCCGCTTTCCCCCTCTCCTCTCCTTCGGCGTGACCCGGCTCTGGTAGACACGCCCTGCGACAATCCTGGTTCACGGGGTCAAAGGTCAGGGATTAGCGCTCGCGGTCACACTTTAACTGGATTTTGTCCGACAAAAGAGCTCGAAATTCACCCGCCCTCCCTCGTCTCCGTGGCAACTCAAACATTATCACCTCTTAAACCCGCATCCATTGAGCCTGATGTACATGGAAGCTAACATTCCAGCTAGAAGGTGCGCCTAAGCTGACTCTGGACCAGCTGTGCGGAGTCTTACATGGTGAAGTTGGAGACCAAGGCGCCGGCGGGGATGCGGAAATGAAAGAGGCCGTCGGCGGCGGAGGTGTGGCGATTGAGCAAGACGCAGCGCACCGCCGTGAAGGCGTAGCGGGAGAGGATGGTGGTCTTGATGGACAGCTCCTGGATGTGAGGCCTCGTCTCCTGCTCGCGGTGGGAAGGACACAAGTCGTTATTACCTCTGCCACGGGTTTTATGTATATATATATTTATATAATAATAAAAAAAAATTAAAAAATAGAAAAGTATGTGGCAAAAAAACATACTTTAAGATTTCCCACAGTAATAACTGTTCATTATTAGAGTCGATCAGGGGAATGTGCTGATTCAGGATCAGTCAAGTGTGCATAAATCTTTATGATAAAACCTCGATATATCATCTAGGGCTTAAAGTTTCACAGTTGTTTTTTTTACTGACCCGCAGAACATAAACTGCACATATGATACAAACATGCAGCAGAAGACAAAGAAAGAAATGTTGACACTAATTTATAAAGTACAAACCCCCAAAAGCAGTGAAGTTGTCACGTTGTGTAAATGGTAAATAAAAACAGAATACAATGATTAGCAAATCCTTTTCAACTTATATTCAATTGAATAGACTGCAAAGACAAGATATTTCATGTTCACACTGGTAAGCTTTGTTATTTTTTTGCAAATATTTTAATGCCTGCAACATGTTCAAAAAAGCTGGCACATGTGGCAAAAAAGACTGAGAGAAAGTTGAGGAATGCTCATCAAACACTTATTTGGAACATTCCACAGGTGAACAGGCTAATTGGGAACAGGTGGGTGCCATGATTGGGTATAAAAGTAGCTTCAGTCATTCACACACAAGGATGGGGCGAGGGTCACCACTTTGTCAACAAATGCGTGAGAAAATCGTCAAACAGTTTAAGAACAACATTTCTCAACCAGCTATTGCAAGGAATTTAGGGATTTCACCATCTACGCTCCGTAATATCATCAAAAGGTTCAGAGAATCTGGAGAAATCACTGCACGAAAGCCATGATATTACAGACCTTCGATCCCTCAGGCGGTACTGCATTAAAAAACGACATCGGTGTGTAAAGGATATCACCACATGGGCTCAGGAACACTTCACAAAACCACTGTAAGTAACTACAGTTGGTCACTACAAGTGTAAGTGCAAGTTAAAACTCTACTATGCAAAGCCAAAGCCATTTATCAACAACACCCAGAAACACTGCAGGCTTCGCTGGGCCCGAGCTCATCTAAGATGGACTGATGCTAAGCGGAAAAGTGTTCTGTGGTCTGACGAGTCCACATTTCAAATTGTTTTTGGAAACTGTGGACGTCGTGTCCTCCGGACCAAAGAGGAAAAGAACCATCCGGATTGTTATAGGCACAAAGTGTAAAAGCCAGCATGTGTGATGGTATGGGGGTGTATTAGTGCCCAAGACATGGGTAACTTACACATCTGTGAAGGCACCATTAATGCTGAAAGGTACATGCAGGTTTTGGAGCAACATATGTTGCCATCTAAGCAACATCTTTTTCATGGACGCCCCTGCTTATTTCATCAAGACAATGCCAAACCACCTTCTGCACGTGTTACAACAGCGTGTGTAAAGGATATCACCACATGGGCTCAGTAACACTTCAGAAAACCACTGTCAGTAACTACAGTTGGTCGCTGCATCTGTAAGTGCAAGTTAAAATTCTACTATGCAAAGCCAAAGCCATTTATCAACAACACCCAGAAACGCCACCGGACTGTTCCACAAGTTAAGCAAGAATGGGAAAGAATTTCACCTGAAAAGCTTCAAAAATGTGTCTCCTCAGTTCCCAAACATTTACTGAGTGTTGTTAAAAGGAAAGGCCATGTAACACAGTGGTGAACATGCCCCTGTGACAACTTTTCTGCAATGTGTTGCTGCCATTAAATTCTAAATTAATGATTATTTGCCAAAAAAAATGTGTTTCTCAGTTCGTACATGAAATATCTTGTCTTTGCAGTCTATTCAATTGAATATAAGTTGAAAAGGATTTGCAAATCATTATATTCTGTTTTTATTTACCATTTACACGACGTGACAACTTCACTGCTTTTGGGGTTTTGTAGTTTTGTAGTCATCCCTTGCTAAATCTTGCTTCAAAATTTGCAGCTTCACTCTAGCAGGTTTCTTTTGTTCTTTGTTGTTTCTTTCTCTTTTTTTTTTTTTTAGCATATTGTAAGTGTTTTGGGCCTAAATTAATCATTTTTAAGCATAATTGTGACAAAATAACTATTAAAAAAAATCAATACTACAGTAATATCACCCACAAGGTGAGACCAGACCAATCAGAGCGTGTACTGTTCAGTATCGTGGCTCATCCTTAGGCAGCATTAACAACATTGGATTAAAAAACTGTAAAGGTAATAATTAAAGAGTGTTATTTCAGGGCTTAAAAACAATTACCGTATTTCCTTGAATTGGCGCCGGGAATATGGTATTCGCATGCCTCGAATTACAGCCGGGTCAAACTCGTTTCGCAAAATAATTAGCGCATGCTTGGCACTTCCGTCGGGTAAAATATGAGTCATTAAATGACTCCCGCCTCCTGGTGGTAGAGGGCGCTAGTGATCCTTCTTGCGACTGCTGGTACTGCGGAAGAGTGCTGCAGAAGAAGACAACCGGCAGCAAGAGTGCGCAGCCATTGTTTGCTTGGACTTTTACCATGGAGGATTACATATCTAAAATAAAACCGTTTTCCAAACTGGACTTTCAATCGAAGCAGGAGGTAATACTTAAAAGGAAGATCTCCATCGAGACAGAGAGACTTTTAAAACTGAAGAAAGATAAGGAAGACTTCTATATCAATGCTTTTCTTCAAAAGGAGCTGGCATGGACTCATTTATACCTAAAGGTAAGACAATAATAAAGTTTTTTTTTATTAAATGTGCTTTTCATGATAAGGTAAGCGCCGGAGTGAGAAGAGGTTTTAAAATAATTAGCGCATGCTTGGCCATCCCGCAGGCTTCCGGTAAGAGCAGGAGTGACAGGAGGTTTTAAATTAATTAGCGCCCCTGCGGCTATTCAAGGAAATACGGTATTTAGAAGCTTGTAAACAGGTTTTTTATGCACTGGCTTTTTTATGCACTAATACATTTATATTCGCTCAAACATTTTGATTTTTCACTTGACTTAATTTCTTCTCAAAATAGCATGCATGTGCCTGCTAAAAAATGTTTTCTTTGCTCAAAATCTGGTTTTGCGACCTCAAAATTGTGACACAAATATACCGTATTTTTCGGACTATAAGGCGCACTTAAAATTAGGGATGTCCGATAATGGCTTTTTGCCGATATCCGATATTCCGATATTGTCCAACTCTTTAATTACCGATACCGATATCAACCGATACCTATATCAACCGATGTATGCAGTCGTGGAATTAACACATTATTATGCCTAATTTGGACAACCTGGTATGGTGAAGATAAGGTACTTTTTTAAAAAATTAGTAAAATAAGATAAATAAATTAAAAACATTTTCTTGAATAAAAAAGAAAGTACAACAATATAAAAACAGTTACATAGAAACTAGTAATGAATGAAAATGAGTAAAATTAACTGTTAAAGGTTAGTACTATTAGTGGACCAGCAGCACGCACAATCATGTGTGCTTACGGACTGTATCCCTTGCAGACTGTATTGATATATATTGATATATAATGTAGGAACCAGAATATTAATAACAGAAAGAAGCAACCCTTTTGTGTGAATGAGTGTAAATGGAGGAGGGAGGTTTTTTGGGTTGGTGCACTAATTGTAAGTGTATCTTGTGTTTTTTATGTGGATTTAATAAAAATAAAAAAAAATAAAAAACAAAAAACGATACCGATAATAAAAAACCGATACCGATAATTTCCGATATTACATTTTAACGCATATATCGGCCGATAATATCGGCAGGCCGATATTATCGGACATCTCTACTTAAAATCCTTGAATTTTCTCAAAACTCGACAGTGCGCCTTATAACCCGGTGCGCCTAAAGTAGTGTTGTGCTTACCAACCTCGAAGCTATTTTATTTGGTACATGGTGAATTGATAAGTGTGACCAGTAGATGGCAGTCGCACATAAGAGATATGTGTAGACTGCAATATGACTCAAGTAAACAACATCAACATTTTATATGTTCCATTGAGAATATACAACATTACCCACGGCGCTCAAAAATCTATCAAAATGTTTTAGTACGATTTTGGTAAGCTATGAAGCCACACCGCTTGATGGATTGTACTGTGCTTCAACATAGGAGTATTATTATGGTGTGTGTATAAGGTAAGACATATTATCTGGTGTTTTGTTTTGCAATATTACGCAAAAGTTGTCTTACATTCTGGTACATGCTGATGTGTATTTGGGATCTGCATAAGTCCTGAACATGTGCGCGCATCCGCCTTAGTCGATAAGCTTCTTCTTTTTCTCTATCTTCTTGTTATGGGACATTCATCCTCCGCTGTTGCCATTTCTAATATAAAGTAGTGTAAAGTTCTTACTTATATCTGTCAGTAAACTCGCCATGAAAGCACTAAAACATACCGGCGTAGTGAGTTTACATTATTCACCCAAGGAACTTTAGTTATTAGAGAGTTCCGGCGGGACGGTTTTTCACGGGACACATGTCGGGCGTTGTTGTTTCACTAGTGAGCCACGGATGAGGAGACGCTGCTCCGTTATTGATTGAAGTAAAGTGTGAATGTCATTAAAACAGTTAGCACCATCTTTTGACACTTCTTCCACTCCCGTCCTTGCACGCTACACCGCTACAACAAAGATGACGGGGAAAAGACGCCGTCGAAGGTGAGTCACGTAAATAAGACCGCCCACAAAACGGCGCATCTTCAAATGACTTGAAGATGATGTGTAAAACATCATCTATGCAACATTTTGACCAAAGAACCACCATCACATGTTATGTAGACCAAAAGATAGTGTTTTTAATTTAGAAAAAATAAATAATAATATAACTCCTTTAATGCGCCTTATAATCCGGTGCGCCTTTTGTATGAAAATAGACCTGACCAGATCCGCTCATCGGCAGTGCGCCCTATGGTCCGGAAAATACGGTAACTCCTTATTTATGTACTTCGCAAACAAAATTAATTTACCGGGATCAGAACCAATTAACAGCGGTAAACGAGGGATTACTGTAAAATATTAAAACTAGGGATGTCCAATAATAGCTTTTTGCAGATATCCGATATTGACCAAACCCTTAATTACCGATACCGATATCAACCGATACCGATATCAACCGATACCAATATATACAGTCGTGGAATTAACACTTTATTTTGCCTAATTTGGACAACCAGGTATGGTGAAGATAAGGTCCTTTTTTTTTAAAAATAAATACAAATAAAATAAGATAAATAAATAAAAAACATTTTCTTGAATAAAAAAGAAAGTAAAACAATATAAAAACAGTTACATAGAAACTAGTAATGAATGAAAATTAGTAAAATGAACTGTTAAAGGTTAGTACTATTAGTGGACCAGCAGCACGCACAATCATGTGTGCTTACGGACTGTATCCCTTGCAGACTGTATTGATATATATTGATATATAATGTAGGAACCAGAATATTAATAACAGAAAGAAACAACCCTTTTGTGTGAATGAGTGTAAATGGGGGAGGGAGGTTTTTTGGGTTGGTGCACTAATTGTAAATGTATCTTGTGTTTTTTATGTTGATTTAATTTTAAAAAAAAAAAAAAAAATTAAAAAAACGATACTGATAATAAAAAAAACGTTGCCGATAATTTCCGATATTACATTCTAAAGCATTTATCGACATCTCAAATTAAAACGATTCATGTTAAAAACCTCTAAAGGCTTAGTTGGCCACAAGCGCGGATAGCACCTTTTAGCTCTTATTTGCAAAATTGTGTACACTACTGAATTGAGGTCTCATGGCCACTTATGTGGACACTTACACTGCCATCTGGTGGTGTCAGAAGAGTATAACAATACAATGGAATTTGGAGGGGGGGAAAAAAAAGTGTCAAAATAAGAATTTGCATGTCACTAAACATGAAGTACACGTTTGTGTACTTATGGACTAAGTACATCATATCAAAAGATGATTCGTAGTTTTTTATTCTAATTAGGGTCCAATAAGCCCGAATAGCAAAGAGAAATAAAAAAAAGCATGTAAACAAACAGCTTGGGCCTTAAGAGGTTGGACTCTACCTTAGTGAGGATGTTTTTCACCTGTCGTGGGACTCTGCGTGGAGCCTGCACACACACACACACACACACACACACACACGTTAAACTAGGTCAAATGAAATAAATAAAAAAATACATGATAAATCTTATCGAAGTCTTACAACGTCCAAATCCAAGTCATCAAGGTCTTCATGGTCTCCTATTGGGAAGTGGTCCTGTGCACACACGCTGGTGGTCCACATCATCAGTAAAGCCCCCAGCAGCATCTTCGTCCTCTTTCACTTTGTTGCACTCTCAAAGTGAACATTTGAGTTTGCTGCTGGCACGGAGGACTCCAGCCCGCCCACTGCAGGAGAAAGAGGAGGAGGAAAGGAGGAAGAAAGGGGAAGTTTGCGTCTTCTATCAACCCGCAGTTGCCATTAGTCAAGCATTTTTTTGGCACCCTCTTGTGGACGTAAGGCAACATTACAGCGTGGAGACCGCCCCGGAAGCAACCTTGTCAATATGTTTATTTTTGAAGAGTCCACTGTATATGTATAAATATATGTCATTGATAAATATGAATGCAATATCTGAGTACTGCATATGTGTAAATATATGAGTATTCCAAATGTATGTATATGAGTACTGTACAGCCTATGTATGAATATATGAGTGCTGTATTAATTTGTGTGACTATATATGATTACTGCATGGCCAATGTAAAAATATATGACTAATATACATGTTAAAAGTGTGTGAGTACTGTAAATGTATGGATATATGAGTGCAGTATTTATTTGTATGACCATACATGATTACTGTATAGCCCATGTAAGAATATATGAATAATATGCATGTTAAAAGTGTGTGAGTACTGTAAATGTATGGATATATGAGCACTCTACTGTACTTTCTACTGCCTATCCCTCTCGGGGTCACGGAGAGGTTGGAGCCTGTATATACGAGTACTGTAAATGTATGAATAAATGAGTGTAAATATCAACATATGAGTACATGTATGTACTGTATATATGTAATGTAAATGTATGAATATATGAATGAAAATATGAGTGTACGTATGAATATGAGTACTGTATCTGTATGAATACATCCATATATGTATGAATATGTGAGTACTGTATATGTATGAATATGAGTATATGTATGAATATATGAGTATGTGCACTGTATATGTATGAATAAGTGAAAAATGTTTATGTATGAATAAATGAGTATTTCCACTGTATATGTATGAATATGAATGCATGAATATATGTATGATTATGTAAGTGCTGTATATGTATAAATTGGAGTATTATGTACTGCATATGTATGAATATGAGTATATGTCCTGTATTTGTATGAATACATGATTACTGTATATGTATGAATATATGAATGAAAATATGAGTGTACGTATGAATATGAGTGCTGTATATGTATGAATACATGCATATATATATGAATATGTGAGTACTGTATATGTATGAATATGTGAATACTGTATATGTATGAATATGAGTATATGCATGAATATATGAGTATGTGCACTGTATATGTATGAATAAGTGAATACTGTTTATGTATGAATAAATGAGTATTTGCACTGTATATGTATGAATATGAATGCATGAATATATGTACGACTATGTAAGTGCTGTATATGTATAAATTGGAGTATTATGTACTGCATATGTATGAATATGAGTATATTTCCTGTATTTATATGAATACATGAGTACTGTATATGTATGTATATATAAGTACTGTAAATGTATGAATATATGAATGAAAATATGAGTGTACGTATGAATATGAGTACTGTATATGTATGCACACATCCATATATGTATGAATATGTGAATACTGTAATGTGTGAATATGTGAATACTGTATATGTATGAATATGAGTATATGTATGAATATATGAGTATGTGCACTGTATATGTATGAATAAGTGAATACTGTATATGTATGAATATATGCATGAATAAATGAGTATTTGCACTGTATATGTATGAATACATGAATATATGTATGATTATGTAAGTGCTGTATATGTATACATTGGAGTATTATGTACTGTATCTGTATGAATATGAGTATATGTCCTGTATTTGTATGAATACATGAGTACTGTATATGTATGTATATATAAGTACTGTAAATGTATGAATATATAAGTATATGTATGAATGAAATGAAATATGAGTATGCATTTGAATATATGAGTACTGTATATGTATGAATATATACATATACATATATATATATGAATACTGTAATGTATGAATATGTGAATACTGTATATGTATGAATATATGAGTATGTGCACTGTATATGTATGAATAAGTGAATACTGTTTATGTATGAATATATGTATGAATAACCGTATTTGCACTGTATATGTATGAATACATGAATATATGTATGATTATGTAAGTGCTGTATATGTATAAATTTGAGTATTATGTACTGTATATGTATTTGTATGAATACATGAGTACTGTATATGTATGTATATATACAAGTATTGTAAATGTATGAATATATAAGTATATGTATGAATGAAATGAAATATGAGTATGCATTTGAATATGAGTACTGTATATGTATGAATATATATATATGTATATATATATATATATATATAGATGTATGAATATATAAGTAAATGTACGAATGAAATGAAATATGAGTATGCATTTGAATTTATGAGTACTATATATGTATGAATATACATATACAGTATATGTATGTATGAATATATAAGTATATGTATGAATGAAATGAAATATGAGTATGCATTTGAGTATATGAGCACTGTATATGTATGAATATAAATGTATATGTATGAATATGTAAGTACTGTATATGTATGAATATGTGAGTACTGTGTATGTATGAATATGAGTATATGTATGAATATTAAAGTATTTGCATTGCATATGTATGAATATGAGTATATGTAAGTACTGTATATGTATGAATATACAGTATGTACTGTATATGTATGAATATATGAATGTACTTCAAGACTTAAAATATAATTTAATATCAATAAATGAGTACGGTATATGTATGAATACGTGAGTTCTGTACAGGTATATGTATGAATATGAGTTATGTATGAATATATGAGTGCTGTATATTAGAGTATGTAAGTATGAATATATGAGTGCTGTATATTAGAGTATGTAAGTATGAATATATGAGTGCTGTATATATGAGTATATAAGTATGAATATGAGTGCTGTATGAGTATATAAGTATGAATATATGAGTGCTGTATATGAGTATATAAGTATGAATATATGAGTGCTGTATATATGAGTATATAAGTATGAATATGAGTGCTGTATATTAGTATATAAGTATGAATATATGAGTGCTGTATATTAGAGTATGTAAGTATGAATATATGAGTGCTGTATATATGAGTATATAAGTATGAATATATGAGTGCTGTATATATGAGTATATAAGTATGAATATATGAGTGCTGTATATATGAGTATATAAGTATGAATATATGAGTGCTGTATAAATGAGTATATCAGTATGAATATATGAGTGCTGTATATATGAGTATATAAGTATGAATATGAGTGCTGTGTATATGAGTATATAAGTATGAATATATGAGTGCTGTATATATGAGTATATAAGTATGAATATATGAGTGCTGTATATGTATGAGTATATAAGTATGAATATGAGTGCTGTATATGAGTATATAAGTATGAATATGAGTGCTGTATATATGAGTATATAAGTATGAATATATGAGTGCTGTATATATGAGTATATAAGTATGAATATGAGTGCTGTATATATGAGTATATAAGTATTAATATATGAGTGCTGTATATGAGTATATAAGTATGAATATATGAGTGCTGTATATATGAGTATATAAGTATGAATATATGAGTGCTGTATATATGAGTATATAAGTATGAATATATGAGTGCTGTATATGTATGAGTATATAAGTATGAATATGAGTGCTGTATATGAGTATATAAGTATGAATATATGAGTGCTGTATATGAGTATATAAGTATAAATATATGAGTGCTGTATATATGAGTATATAAGTATGAATATATGAGTGCTGTATATATGAGTATATAAGTATGAATATATGAGTGCTGTATATGTATGAGTATATAAGTATGAATATGAGTGCTGTATATGAGTATATAAGTATGAATATATGAGTGCTGTATATGAGTATATAAGTATAAATATATGAGTGCTGTATATATGAGTATATAAGTATGAATATATGAGTGCTGTATATATGAGTATATAAGTATGAATATGAGTGCTGTATATGAGTATATAAGTATGAATATATGAGTGCTGCATAAATGAGTATATAAGTATGAATATATGAGTGCTGTATATATGAGTATAAAAGTATGAATATGAGTGATGTATATGAGTATATAAGTATGAATATATGAGTGCTGTATATATGAGTATATAAGTATGAATATGAGTGCTGTATATGAGTATATAAGTATGAATATATGAGTGCTGTATATATGAGTATATAAGTATGAATATGAGTGCTGTATATGAGTATATAAGTATGAATATATGAGTGCTGTATATATGAGTATATAAGTATGAATATGAGTGCTGTATATGAGTATATAAGTATGAATATATGAGTGCTGTATATGTATGAGTATATAAGTATGAATATATGAGTGCTGTATATATGAGTATATAAGTATGAATATGAGTGCTGTATATGAGTATATAAGTATGAATATATGAGTGCTGTATATATGAGTATATAAGTATGAATATATGAGTGCTGTATATATGAGTATATAAGTATGAATATGAGTGCTGTATATGAGTATATAAGTATGAATATATGAGTGCTGTATATATGAGTATATAAGTATGAATATATGAGTGCTGTATATATGAGTATATAAGTATGAATATGAGTGCTGTATATGAGTATATAAGTATGAATATATGAGTGCTGTATATATGAGTATATAAGTATTAATATGAGTGCTGTATATGAGTATATAAGTATGAATATATGAGTGCTGTATATATGAGTATATAAGTATGAATATGAGTGCTGTATATGAGTATATAAGTATGAATATATGAGTGCTGTATATATGAGTATATAAGTATGAATATGAGTGCTGTATATATGAGTATATAAGTATGAATATATGAGTGCTGTATATATGAGTATATAAGTATGAATATATGAGTGCTGTATATGTATGAGTATATAAGTATGAATATGAGTGCTGTATATGAGTATATAAGTATGAATATGAGTGCTGTATATATGAGTATATAAGTATGAATATATGAGTGCTGTA
>NC_084742.1:62056010-62211010 GCF_033978785.1 Entelurus aequoreus | reverse complement strand
TGTTTCCGGATGAGGAGACGCTGCTCCGTTATTGATTGAAGTAAAGTGTGAATGTCATTAAAACAGTTAGCGCCATCTTTTGAGACTTCTTCCACTCGCGTCCTTGCACGCTACACCGCTACAACAAAGATGGCGGGGAGAAGACGCCGTCGAAGGTGAGCCACGTAAATAAGACCGCCCACAAAACGGCGCATCCGGAAGCGATTGTCAGAAAGCGGCTTGAAGATGATCTGTAAAACATCATCTATGCCAGTGGTCCCCAACCTTTTTGTAGCTGCGGACTGGTCAACGCTTGAAAATTTGGTCCACGGACCGGGGGGGGGGGGGGGGTTTGTTTAGTCATAAAAAAATACAATCATGTGTGCTTACGGACTGTATCCCTGCAGACTGTATATTGATCTATATTGATATATAATATAGGAGCCACAAATATTAACAGAAAGAAACAACTGTTTTGTGTGAATGAGTGTAAATGGGGGAGGGAGGTTTTTTGGGTTGGTGCACTAATTGTAAGTGTATCTTGTGTTGTTTATGTTGATTTAATAAATAAATAAAAAAAGTTTTTTTTCTTCTTGTGCGGCCAATCGATCCACGGACCGTTGTTGGGGGACCACTGATCTATGCAACATTTTGACCAAAGAACCACCATTACATGTTTTGTAGACCTGTGGTCCCCAACCTTTTTGTAACTGCGGACCGGTCAACACATGAAAATTGGGAGGCTTGGGAGGTGGATCAATATATTGATCTATATTGATATATAATGTAGGAACCAGAAATATTAATAACAGAAAGAAACAACCCTTTTGTGTGAATGAGTGTGAATGAGTGTGAATGGGGGAGGGAGGTTTTTTTTGGTTTGGTGCACAATTGTAAGTGTATCTTGTGTTTTTTATGTTGATTTAATAAAAAAAAATAAAAATAAAAGAAAAAAGGTTGTTTTTTTTTCTCTTGTGCGGCCCGGTACCAATCGATCCACGGACCGGTACCGGGCCACGACCCGGTGGTTGGGGACCACTGATCTATGCAACATTTTGACCAAAGAACCACCATTACATGTTTTGTAGACCTGTGGTCCCCAACCTTTTTGTAACTCTTGAAAATTTTCATATATCAATATATTGATCTATATTGATATAATGTAGGAACCAGAAATATTAATAACAGAAAAAAACAACCCTTTTGTGTGAATGAGTGTGAATGAGTGTAAATGGGGGAGGGAGGTTTTTTGGGTTGGTGCACTAATTGTAAGTGAATCTTACAATTGTACACAGATAGAGCGATACTTAGCTTTTTTTTTTTTTTTTTTGTACAGCCCTTTGAGACACTTGTGATTTAGGGCTATATAAATAAACATTGATTGATTGATTGATTGATTGTATCTTTTTCCTTACCCGTATGTGGGCTCTGTACCGAGGATGTCGTTGTGGCTTGTACAGCCCTTTGAGACACTTGTGATTTAGGGCTATATAAATAAACATTGATTGATTGATTGATCTTGTGTTTTTTTGTTGATTTAATAAAAAAATAAAAAATAATTATTATTTTATTTTATTTATTTATTTTTTTAATTTCTTGTGCATCCCGGTACCAATCGATCCACGGACCGGTACCGGGCCACAAGGAAGTCTTTTACATTTAGAAAATACTAATGATAATATGACTCCTTTAATGCACCCTATAATGCGCCTTATACCGTATTTTCCGCACTATAAGGCGCACCTAAAAACCTCCAATTTTCTCAAAAGCTGACAGTGCGCCTTATAATCCGGTGCGCCTTATATATGGACCAATATTGAGCCACAACAGGTCTCGCAACTACGGGATGCATAACGTAACCACAGCCTCTACTGTAGCGTCTATTCTATGCGCCTTATAATGCGGTGCGCCTTATATATGAACCAAGTTTTAAAATAGGCCATTCATTGAAGGTGCGCCTTATAATCCGGTGCGCCTTATAGTGCGGAAAATACGGTATATGGAAAAAGATCAATTATAGACCATTCATCGGCAGTGTGCTTTATAATCCGGTGCGCCCTACGGTCCAGAAAATACGGTAGTGCTTCCTTGTACACTTTATTGCGCTAGGCTAGGCTAAGCTAAGCTTCTATTTGTCCTTCCATTATTTCTTCCACTGGAGTCCAGGCCTACATATTAGTGAAAATAATAATAAAATGAGCGCTCGCGGACGGACATACTCTTCCTAGTAGGAGATGTTGAGGAGAAAACAATAAGCTATTTTCTTCAAAAAGTAAAAGAAAGGATTTGAGCAAGCAGGGAGGAATCTCCACGTATGGCGGGATCAAAGCGAACCCTTATGGCAGAGAGGAAACCCCTTTTGATTGGACGAGATGCTTTGCGTACAGATGGCTTGGCGGGAACATGTAGCACCATCGATCAGTCAATCAGCAACACAACAAAAAAAGTCCACCGTCAAACGTCATCACGAGCACATGATTGTTGCTAAATGGTCAGCGCTAAGTAAGATAGAAAGTCAAAAAGGAAAACACTCTTCAATAATTGGAGGAGAAAAATAATCAGCTCTTTGATCAAAGTGGAATTAGTTCAGTTGCTAAGGCTAGGCTAAGCTAAGCTAAGGTATGTTACACAGTGAGGACCATCAGTCAGGTGTTACTTACTTGGTTCTTCACTTGGAAGGTTTGTGCTTGTAAAGGAGCTCAGCAGTAATTCACCGTTTGATGAAAGAGCCGACGAGACGAGAGGACGCCAACCCCGCTGTCTCAAAGGTTGGGAGGTCACAGGGGTCAAGTGGAGCCCTCCAGCAGCTGTCTGAGGGCCCGCTCGATGTTGATGCGGTGGCCCAGTCGGGTGACGCCCAGCTCTACGTAGTCGTCCTTGGTGAGGGCGGGAAGATGCGAGCCTTCGATCTCGTGTTCCTGGAAGCGTTGACGATGCTCGGCCAGGCCCACGCTCTCCAGCCAGTCGCCCACGTCGTATTTGTTCCACAGGCTGAGAGGGCGCTGCCTCCATGGTCGCAGGGCCAGCAGGGGTCCGCTCAGGACCGGCGAGGGACAGGGCGAGGCGTGGGGGGAGGGCGACGGCGAGCGGGACCTGGTCCGAGCGCTGGCGCTGCGCATGACGAAGCGGACCTCCTTGGGTTCCGAGGGTAGACTGAGACTGGACGACTTGAGGATGGTCAGACCTCGACCTGAGCTCAGGTCCGGCCTGTCGGAGCACGGCGAGTGGGAGGAGGAGCCCAGCCCCGTCGACCTATCAGAGGGCGAGGGCGAAGGGGAGGGGCTCCTGCGTGTGACAGGGTAACGGCTTCCTGGTCGAACCGTGTAGGTGGCGCCGTATCCTCGCTGGGAGATGGTGTGCAGCTCGCCCAGACTGGAGAACAACCTGGAACACCATGACGACATGTTAGCATCTTAGCATGTTAGCTTAGCATTAGCACAGGAGGGCAAAGTGTTTGTAAGAGCAACAAGATTAGTCAATGAGTGTGTTGTTGTTTCAAAAGTTGACGGTTAAAGATAATGTTAGCATCGCATTAGGAGAGGATGTAATGTAGTCAAGGAGTGTGTATTGCGTCTACAATGTAGATATTTAAAGATAATGTTAGCATGGAAGCATTAAAAAAGGGTATCGTGTAGTCAATGGTTGTGTTGTTACAATAGTAAACAGCTAAAGATAACGTTAGCTTCAGTGTTGGGACTACTGTAACGCCGTTAGTTTCGGCGGTAACTAGTGATCTAACGCGTTATTTTTTATATTCAGTAACTCAGTTACCGTTACTACATGATGCTTTACTGCGTTATTTTAAGTTATTTTTTTATGTAGTATTGGTTAGAAACAGAAAATCTGAGTGTGTTTTATTGGAGCGCTGCGGTGTCGTCCTTCTGATTCTTCTTGTGTCACAAGCCGGAGAAGAGAGACGCGCGCTCTGGGTGTGTCTGGGTGTGGGTGTGGGGAGGGAGGGGAAGGGGGGCGTGTCTGATCATGGCGGAGCTGCATTCGAGTTTGTTAACATGTAGATATTCTCACGACTTTTCTTTTGTCTTAGCACAAAGAAAAGAACATTTTAGTTAAATTTAAGTTGTGTCTTGGATCAAAGATCCCATCTACTGCCCTAAACAGCAATTCAAATCTGCTGACACAGCTACAAAAGCAACATGCTTCGACGAAGCTAGTAAAGAGAGAGACAGACTCCGATGTCACTTCCCCTCCACCACTTAAGGATTAACTCTGCCTCTGCTCATCATTCAGCACTGAAGGTACACACTCTGTCAATTCTCTTATATACTCTTTCATTCTAGACTACTAGAGTGTTTGAATATCACATCACTCAAAATGTATGGACTATAAAGTTCACAAACATAAAGAGGGATCCTAGTGGGCCAGGCCAATCTTTCCTTTTCTCTAAACTAAAACTGGGGAAATGGTTAGGCTTTGTGTATGTAGTGTGTGCCTTCCTTGGTTTACAGCTATGTTGTTATTATGCTGTTTGTTACTTATATATGTTATGTTGCAGCTATTTGAAATAGTTTTGTCAATTTGTTCTGGCCTGAAATAAATTGGCCCTTTGAAACATATCTTCGTCTTTGTGTGTTGTATGTAGACCACATTGCTTAGCCGAGTTCAGTGATGCAAATGCATGTCAAGTTGATCAACACATTGTATTATTCTCCAGTGCAATAACAGTACTGAAATGAAGGCTAAAAGGGCATTAAAGGGAGCTTTAAAAAAAAAAAGAAGAAAAAAAGAAGTAACTAAATAGTTACTTTTCACAGTAACGCATTACTTTTTGGTGTAAGTAACTGAGTTACTTTTGAAATAAAGTAACTAGTAACTGTAACTAGTTACTGGTTTTCAGTAACTAACCCAACACTGGTTAGCATTACATTAGGAGAGTATATAATGTAGTCAATGAGCATGTTTTGTTTTTGACATTTAAAGATAACGTTAGCACGTTAGCACTGCATTGGGAGATGATATACCGGTAATGTAGTCAAGATGTGTGTATTGCAGTTAGAATGTAGATATTTAAAGATAATGTTGGCATGTTAACGTCGCATTAAGAAACAGTATCGTGTAGTCCGAAGTACATGTCAAACTACTTCCTTAACGTAAATGACCGCCATAACAACAACACCAGGGGGAGCTCCACTAACCACGTTAAACCCAGATTCCGAACTAACAAAGGTCTTAACTCATTCTCTTTCTATGCCACATCAATGTGGAATGCGCTCCCAACAGGTATAAAAGAAAGGGCATCTCTATCATCCTTCAAAACCGCAATAAAAGTTCACCTCCAGGCAGCTACAACCTTAACCCACATCCTCCCCGGATTGCTAATAATCAAATGCTAATAATCAAATGTAAACAATCAAATGCAGATACTTTTTCTTATGCCTTCTGATCTCTCTCTCTCTCTCTCTCTATGTCCACTACTTGCTGTCCATATCCCCCACCCCTCCACACCCCTGATTGTAAATAATGTAAATAATTCAATGTGATTATCTTGTGTGATGACTGTATTATGATGATAGTATATATGATAGTATATATCTGTATCATGAATCAATTTAAGTGGACCCCGACTTAAACAAGTTGAAAAACTTATTCGGGTGTTACCATTTAGTGGTCAATTGTACAGAATATGTACTTCACTGTGCAACCTACTAATAAAAGTCTCAATCAATCAAAAACCAGTGTTTTTCAACCTTTTTTGAGCCAAGGCACGTTTTTTTCAGTGAAAAAATCCTGAGGCACACCACCAGCAGAAAACATTAAAAAACGAAACTCAGCAGCCGATATTGACAGTAAAAAGTCGTTCTCGCAATCGTCGGATATGAATTTAAACCATAACCAAGCATGCATCACTGTAGCTCTTGTCTCAAAGTAGGTGTACTGTCACCACCTGTCACATCACGCCGTGACTTATTTGGACTTTTTTTGTGTTTTTCTGTGGTTAGTGTTTCAGTCCTTCTCTTGCGCTCCTATTTTGGTGTTTTTTCCTGGTTTTTTTTGTATTTTCCTGTTGCAGTTACATGTCTTCCTTGAGCGCTATTCTCCACACCTGCTTTGTTTTCGCAATCCAGACTATTCAAGTTGTGCGGACGCTTTCCTTCTTTGTGGGGACATTGTTGATTGTCATGTCATGTACGGATGTACTTTGTGGACGCCATCTCTGCTCCACACATTTAAGTCTTTGCTGTCGTCCAGCATTTTGTGTTTTGCTTACTTTGCAGCCAGTTCAGTTTTAGTTTCGTTTTGCATGGCTGTGCCTAAGCTTCAATGCCTTTTCTTTTTGGTTTAAGCATAAGATACCTTATTACCTGCACGCTGCTTCCCGCTGTCGTCTGCATATTCTGATCACGACACGACGTGTTCCCGACATCTACAAAGCAATTAGCTACCGGCTGCCACATACTGATATGGAAGAGTATTACATGGTTACTCAGCCGAGCTCTAGACAGCACCGACACTCAACAACGGCACATTATTCACGGATTATAATTACTTGTGTGCAAAAAATATTTTTAACCCAATTAGGTGAAATTACTTAATCTCCCACGGCACACCAGACTGTATCTCACGGCACAGTGGTTGAAAAACACGGGTGTAGCCAATGAGTGTGTTGTTACAATAGTAAACAGCTAAAGATAACGTTAGCATTACATTAGGAGAGTATACAATGTAGTCAATGAGCGTGTGTTGTCGTTACAATAGTAAACATTTAAAAATAACGTTAGCACTTAAGCATCGCATTCGGAGAAGGTATCGTGTAGTTAGTTTTTGTTACAACAGCAGACAGTCATAGATATTGTTGTTAGTAGAGTAAGAATTACGTTAGCACGTTAGTATCCAATTAGGAGCGAGTATAGTGTCGTCAGCGAGTGTGTTGTTGTTGGAATAGCCTTAGCACGTTAGCATCGCATTAGGAGAGGATATAGTGTAGTCAACGAGCGTGTTGTTTCAGTAGCAGACAGTTAAGGACAACAGGATGTTAGCCTGTTAGCATAGCATCATGAGCGACGACAAGGTTAGTCAGGGAGTGTTGTTGACTGACTGTTGGTTTAAAGTCATAAAGGTAGGCTATTTATATGTTAGCTGTAGCCGCTAATAAGAAGGAATGTTTACCAGAGATAAAAACCTACGATTTTCTTTCACCACCGTCCACACACCTGCAATGACGACAAAAACACGAATGACACCTAGTGTGTAACACACACACACACACATACTGGTTATCATTTGGAATGGGGACCAAGTTTTTGATCATCACTTGTGGGGACCACCCTTTCTACAGGTTGTGGAGGCATAAAAAAATGGTGTAAAATGGCCACTGCCCAGTTAGCTCATACACGTCTTTAAATCTCTGGATTGATGAAGTAATGTGCTGATCATTCTTACTGGGGACCCTGGGGAAGAAGAGTTACCGTATTTTTCGGACTATAAGTCGCTCCGGAGTATAAGTCGCACCGGCCGAAAATGCATAATAAAGAAGGAAAAAAACATATATAAGTCACACTGGAGTATAAGTCGCATTTTTGGGGGAAATTTATTTGATAAAAACACAACACCAAGAATAGACATTTGAAAGGCAATTTAAAATAAATAAAGAATAGTGAACAACAGGCTGAATAAGTGTACGTTATATGAGGCATAAATAACCAACTGAGAACGTGCCTGGTATGTTAACGTAACATATTATGGTAAGAGTCATTCAAATAACCATAACATATAGAACATGCTATACGTTTACCAAACAATCTGTCACTCCTAATCGCTAAATCCCATGAAATCTTATACGTCTAGTCTCTTACGTGAATGAGATAAAAAAAATATTATTTGATATTTTACGCTAATGTGTTAATAATTTCACACATAAGTCGCTCCTGAGTTTAAGTCGCACCCCCGGCCAAACTATGAAAAAAAACTGCGACTTATAGTCCGAAAAATACGGTAACCAGTAAACATGTTTTATTGGCCAAAGCTTAAAAATCACTTAGGCATCTTCAGAATGGATCTGACTATTATTTAAAAAGGTTTCCCTTTAGGGGACCTGTTTTTTAGTCCCCATACCGTCAGAGGTCCCCTAAAGGCATACTTGCCAACCCTCCCGTTTTTAGCGGGAGACTCCCGGTATTCAGCGCCTCTCCCGATAACCTCCCGGCAGAAATGTTCTCCCGACAAACTCCCGGTATTCAGCTGGAGCTGGAGGCCACGCCCCCTCCAGCTCAATGCGGACCTGAGTGGGGACAGCCTGTTCTCACGTCCGCTTTCCCACAATATAAACAGCTTGCCTGCCCAATGACGTCATAACATCTATGGCTTTTAGAGAGTAGAGTGCACAACTACTCACACAACAAGGAAACGAAGCAGAAGAACGAGGAAGTTACAGACATGGCGACGCCGTCGACGAGCAAGATGAAGAAATACGCTTGCAAGTTCCAAAACGAATGGAAACAAGTTCATCCAGGACAGTTCGAAGGGGAAGGGGTATGTATGTTGCCTGTACATTATGTATAACAGACTTCTCCATTGAACACGGTGGCCGAAATGATATACTCATTCATGAACGGAGAAGTTAAACAGGACAATGCTGCCATCTACTGGATAGCCTCCAGAACACTGAAATTCAAGTATTTATTTTATTTATATGTATAATAAAATAAATATATATATATATATATATATATATATATATATATATATATATATATATATATATATATATATATATATATATATATATATATATAGCTAGAATTCACTGAAAGTCAGTATTTCATACACATATATATATATATATATATATATATATATATATATATATATATATACAAGTTGGTGAATTCTAGCTGTAAATATACTCTCCTCTTAACCACGCCCCCCCACCCCCGACCACGCCGCCCCACCTCCCGATATCGGAGGTCTCAAGGTTGGCAAGTATGCCTAAAGGTGACTTTGTAAACAGAGCGATGTCCCCATTAAGTCAGCATTGCCAGAACACACACACACACACACACACACACACACACAAACACACACACACACACGACGTACCTGGCCCCGCCTACTGGCGACCTGCGTCCTGGGTCTAGAGGGCTTGGCTCCTCCCCCAGGGAGTGGCTGTCCTTGTTGAGCAATTGAAGTCTGTTGGCGAGGTCGAGACCTGACCCTGCCCGGCCGCTCAGCTCCAACGCCGACGCCGACCGCCCGCTAAGGTCTACCGCCGAGCCCGACCCTTGACCCCCTAGGGCCGCCGGCCGGCCCCCACCCTCCTCGGTGCCAAACCCTTGGCGGTCGTCATTACGGTCCTCGCCGCCCCCCCACAGCTTGGAGCGCCTCTGGAAGAGGTAGCGAGGCTGGCGTCCGCCAGTGGGGGAGCACAAGAGTGGGGAGGTCGGCGAGGAGGAAGCGGCCGAGGGGAGGAGCTCGCTGTCAGACGACTGCTTAAGGAGGGGGTCCCTGAGGGCTGAGCGGCCTCGCCCAATGGGGGAGCGGAGGCGAGGTTTGAGGGCGGACGGAGAGGTGACGGTGTGAGAAGCGGGCGGCGAGGAGGGGGACGAGGGAGCAGGAGGCGAGGCCAAGGTGATGGAGGGGGGAAGGGAGCTGGGGGAGGAGCTGTCATGGAGACGCTCTTCGTCACCCTCGTCCTCCTCACCTCTCCTCCCCAAAGAGTCGGGAGCGCTGCCCCCGCCCTCGCCACTTCGCCGCGGCAACAAGGTGAGTGAGGTCGGGGGGCTGGCAAAAGCGGCGGGTGGCGTCACCAGGCCTATTCTGCGCAGCTCCTCCCTCGTCTCCTCGTCACTAGACGACAGCAAGGCGGGGGGGAGTTTTACGGTGTAAGCTCCGCCCTCTTCCTCTGAACTGCCAATGGTCAGGCTCCTGCGCCTGTCAATCAGAGGAGAGTGGCTTTCATTGACCAGGCTCGCCAGAGGGACAGGTCTCCAGCGCTCTGGGGAGGGGCCGGCGGGAGACGTCACACCTCCCTCGGCTTCGGGCCGTTCCACCTGTCCGTCAGGGAAAAGGGGCGGGGTTATGCGCTTGTGTCTGAGCTCTGGGCTGGTTTGAGGGGTGGTGCGCTTGCTTCGCGGCTCTGGGCTGGTCTGAGGGGTAGTGCGTTTGGATCGTGGCTCAGGGCTGCTCTGCGGGGTGGGGACCGGCGTGCGCTTGTGTCTGCCTTCTGGGCTGGCGGCCGGCGTGGGAATGGGAGTGGTCGAGGCAGAGGTGTGTTTGGTCCGTGGCTCCGGGCTAGGCGTGCGCGCAGTGAGCGCTCGTTCTCGTGCGGCCAGAGCCAGGGCAAGTGGAGATGAAGGATCTGAGGAAGAATGTGGGGATTGTTCATGAACAAGAACAGTTCAATCATCGTTGCCACCTAGAAGACAGGAGTAGGGATGTCCGATAATGGCTTTTTTGCTGATATCCGATATTCCGATATTGTTCAACTCTTAATTACAGATTCCGATATCAACCGATACCGATATATGCAGTCGTGGAATTAACACATTATTATGCCTAATTTTGTTGTGATGCCCCGCTGGATGCATTAAACAATGTAACAATGTTTTCCAAAATAAATCAACTCAAGTTATGGAAAAAAATGCCAACATGGCACTGCCATATTTATTATTGAAGTCACAAAGTGCATTATTTTTTTTTAACATGCCTCAAAACAGCAGCTTGGAATTTGGGACATGCTCTCTCTGAGAGAGCATGAGGAGGTTGAGGTGGGCGGGGTTGAGGTGGGGGATTGGTAGGGGGTAGCGGGGGGTGTATATTTTAGCGTCCTGGAAGAGTTAGTGCTGCAAGGGGTTCTGGGTATTTGTTCTGTTGTGTTTATGTTGTGTTACGGTGCGGATATTCTCCCGAAATGTGTTTGTCATTCTTGTTTGGTGTGGGTTCACAGTGTGGCGCATATTTGTAACAGTGTTAAAGTTGTTTACACGGTCACCCTCAGTGTGACCTGTATGGCTGTTGACCTAGTATGCGTTGCATTCACTTGTGTGTGTGAAAAGCCATAGATACTATGTGATTGGGCCGGCACGCCCCCAATATTGTTGTCTGGGTGGAAATCGGGAGAAATTCAGGAGAACGGGTGCCCCGGGAGATTTTCGGGAGGGGCACTGAAATTTGGGAGTCTCCCGGGAAAATCAGGAGGGTTGGCAAGTATGACTGGGAGACGCAACTGCTCTGTACTTCTCCCTACGTCTGTGTACCCCTCCGTACGGAGGCGTTTTAAAAAGTCATAAATTTTACTTTTTGAAACAGATACCGATAATTTCCGATATTACATTTTAAAGCATTTATCGGCCGATAATATCGGACATCTCTAGACAGGAGTGGAACCTTACCCAGAGGTTTGCCGGTCAGCGGGTGGAGGAAGGTGTGGGGCGACGGCGATGGTGACAGGACCGGCGCAGGCGGGGGTAGCTCTCCGAGGTCGTCCATGGAGTGACTTTGCGTAAGGAGAGGCGGGACCTGGTGTTCGGAGCCGGAGCCCTCCACAGACAGGAAGAGGGACGAGCGGCGGCCTTGGACCCGGGCACGCTCAGACAGCACCTGCTGCTGGTACAGCTCTGCCCTGCTGGGGCTGCCGGGTCCACCCAACTCCAACTTTGCGTCGTGATCTTTGAGTCCTGGAGACAAGACGGAGGCGTACAAGGTGGTGAAACATGGGCGCCATGTTGAAGACGATTTGCAACCCTTACCCTGCTCCTCCACAGGAAGCTGTTTTAACAGCGGTGACTTCCTCCTCTGAGGTTTGGTGGGCGCAGCCTGCTGGCCTACATTAGCATAAGGATTTTCTATGGGCCGACCACGGCGGCGTGACAGCGGCGAATGGCCGAGGGCGGAGCTCGGGCTATGGAGAGACAGCGTGGAAGTGTGCGCGGAGCTGTGCAGCGTGTGCATGGCGGGCGTGGCGGCGTGCGTCTCGGTCTGCAGTTGAGGGGGCGTGTCCTGCAGGATGATCATGGACCTGGCCTTTCTCTGGCGCTCTGCGTGGGCATGGCTCCTCAGCGGCGAGTCCGCCAGCTCCTGCAGCCTTGGCTCCGCCCCGGGTTTAAAGCTGGAGCGGGTCAGACCCTCCCCTCTGGCGGGGGGCGGCGGAGGAAGGAAGGAGGGCGGAGGCCCGGAGTCGAGCAGGAAGAGCGAAGAGGTGGAGGAAGCGGAGGGAGGAGGGGGTGGCGCTGTCTGAGGCGGAGGCGGGATGAAGCTGTCTGTCAGCGAGGAGCTCCGCGGAAAACGACTTTCGTTGATCAAAGCGGAGATCCTGTCGTCCTCGGGCGTGCCTGCGTGGTAGCAGAAATGCACATCTTAAGCTAATAAGCGTAGTGGTTATGTCACGTTTCTTTAAATAGGTGTCACCGGTCTCACCAAAACTTTTGGTTCTCGACATTCCTCGCGGCAAAGCCATGGTGCTCTTCCCTGGAGCGGTGGGCGGTACCAGACCCTGACGCTCAAACAAGGACTACACACACACACACACACACACACACACACACACACACACACACACACACACACACACACACACACACACACACACACACACACACACGTAATTGTCTGTTTCTAGTGTGACTAATATTCACCAGAGTCAGCGACTACCACCTCACATTAATTTCAGCCTGAGTGATGCGTCGGCTGGTGGGCCTCTGTTTGACCGTGGCCGCCCTGAAGTCGTCAGAGGGGCGGGAGCGCAAGACCACTTCGTGTGTGCTTCCCGCCAACATTTCGTCCAGTTTGTCTGCGGGTGACAAACACGTCAACATGAATGAAATCAAACAACGGATGTCCACTAACTTTTTGCAACTCAACGCAAAGAAAATGGAAATGCTGATTCTCGGCCCTGTGGGGGGTGTCCCCACATCTGCGGTCCCCTCAGAGGTTTCTCATTGTGCCCATTGGGTTGAGTTTTTCCTTGCCCTGATGTGGGATCTGAGCCCAGGATGTCGTTGTGGCTTGTGCAGCCCTTTGAGACACTCGTGATTAAGGGCTATATAAATAAACTTTGATTGATTGAACATCATGTGAAGGACATAACACACACCATACAACCACACAAGACACTACTCCATGGTCACTTGACTCACCAAAGCGCCTCCTCCTGGCTGCACAGTGGGCAAAGGTCAACATCACCTCTTACACATTGACTTTTAGACTGTGTGTGTGAGTGTGTGTGTGTTTGTTTTACCTATCTCCTCCAGGTCAGCGGTCATGGACTTGGACCGGAGTGTCAATGAGGTACTGGGTGCTCGCTTGGGCGGGGGAGGAGCTGTGAGACAAGAACCAATCAGCTGGCAGTGCTCGTTAACGGTTGTGGACAGACCATAGAGCGCCACCTTTCTTCCTGATGAGGTTGGTGTCTGATTTGCGGGAAACAGACACGACCTTCATCAGCAGGCGGCTGCCGCCCTGCCGGATCAGCGAGACCACCTGGCGGTGACCCACCTTCACCACGTCGGCGCCGTTGACCTGAACAGACGAGCAAGCTGATGCTGGGTGTTCTGAGAGAGGGACTGACGCATACTTGCCAACCCTCCCGATTTTCCCGGGAGACTCCCGAATTTCAGTGCCCCTCCTGAAAATCTCCCGGGGCAACCATTCTCCCGAATTTCTCCCGATTTCCACCCGGACAACAAAATTGAAGCCGTGCCTTAAAGGCACTGCCTTTAGCGTCCTCTCTCACCTGAAAAGAAGACTATTACCGTATTTTTCGGACTATAAGTCGCAGTTTTTTTCATAGACTTATGTGTGAAATTATTAACACATTACCGTAAAATATCAAATAATATTATTTAGCTCATTCATGTAAGAGACTAGACGTATAAGATTTAATGGGATTTAGCGATTAGGAGTGACAGATTGTTTGGTAAACGTATAGCATGTTCTATATGTTATAGTTATTTGAATGACTCTTACCATAATATGTTACGTTAACATACCAGGCACGTTCTCAGTTGGTTATTTATGCCTCATATAACGTACACTTATTCAGCCTGTTATTCACTATTCTTTATTTATTTTAAATTGCCTTTCAAATGTCTATTCTTGGTGTTGGGTTTTATCAAATAAATTTCCCCCAAAAATGCGACTTATACTCCAGTGCGACTTATATATGTTTTTTCCCTTCTTTATTATGCATTTTCGGCCGGTGCGACTTATACTCCGGAGCGATTTATATACCGTATTTCCTTGAATTGGCGCAGGGAATATAGTATTCGCACGTCTAGAATTACTGCCGGGTCAAACTCGTTTCTCAAAATAATTAACGCATGCTTGGCCTTATCGCCGGTTTATTATTGAAGCTGGATCAAATTCGTTTCGCAAAATATTAATTTTATTATCGCATGTCTATAATTTTCGCCGGGTCAAACTCGTTTCGCAAAATATTTAGCATATGGCTAGAACTTCCACCGGGTCAAATTCGTTACGTCACGAGTGACGCATCTGTCCTCCTTTTCAAAATGGAGGAAGCTGATTTCAGTAGTTTACAATCGCACAAAGGAAAAAAGATAAAGAGCTTTTCAGTAGGATTTAAGGTCCAAGCTATTGAATACCGGTACAGTATGCTAAAGAGAACAGTAAGCAGCTATGTTTTATTAATATACCGTAGCTGCGTGTGTGAAATACTGTATAAGTCATTAAATCACTCCCGCCTCCTGGTGGTAGAGGGCGCTGCCGCGCTAGTGATCCTTCTTGCGACTTCAGTACTGCAGAAGAAGTGAACACACGCAGCAAGAGATTTATTTTTTCCCTCTGCCTGAACTTCTAACATGGAGGATCACATACAGGTATCTAAAATAAAACAGTTTTCTAAACTGGACTTTCAATCGAAGCAGGAGGTAATAATTAAAGGAATATCTCCATCGAAACAGAGACTTTTAAAACTGAAGAAAGAAAATAAGGAAGACTTCTATAAACAAGTTATCGATGCTTTTGGTCAGAAGGAGCTGCAAATGGACTCCATTTATAAGTACAGGTAAGACCATAATAACGTTTTTTTTAATTAAATGTGCTTTTCATGATGGTATGCTTACATGACACTCAAAGCGCACGCCTAAATTTTATGGATTCCTTTTGGTAAACGCCGGAGTGAGAAGAGGTTTTAAAATAATTACCGCATGCACGGCCATCCCGCCGGTTTCCGGTAAACGCAGGTGTGACAGGAGGTTTTAAATTAATTAACGCCCCTGCGGCTATTCAAGGAAATACGGTATATATATATATATATATATATATATATATATATATATATATATATATATATATATATATATATATATATATATATATATATATATATGTATGTGTGGGAAAAAATCACAAGACTATTTCATCTCTACAGGCCTGTTTCATGAGGGGTTTCCTCAATCCTCAAAAAAAAAAAAAATCTCCTGAGGATTGAGGAAACCCCTCATGAAACAGGCCTGTAGAGATGAAATAGTCTTGTGATTTTTTTCCCACACATACATATTACGCTCTACCACGGTATCGAGCACTATTTTTTTGGATAATCTAATTAAGACATATATATATATATATATATATATATATATATATATATATATATATATATATATATATATATATATATATATATATATATATATATATATATATATATATATACATATATACATATATATATATAAAAGAAATACTTGAAAATATACACACTCCCCACCCCACCTCAACCCCCCCTTCCCAACCATCTCCCGAATTCGGAGGTCTCAAGGTTGGCAAGTATGGAATGACGGCGTCATTGGTCACCTCTATGAGAAAGTCTCCTGTACGCAGCCCCGCCCTCCAGGCCACGCCCCCCTGGTCCACAGACTCCAGGTACTGCAGGGCAGGAAACGCCGGGGTGGGGGCGAACTCCTCGATGGGCGTCTCAGCTAACAACAGATAAAATATTACAATAATGACGATTTAAAAGTGTTTTGTCTACCTTTGGCTCCTCTGAGGACGAAGCCGAAGCCTTCGCTCTCTCTCTTCTGCAGCACGGCCATCTTCTCCTCGATCACGTAGTCGCTGTCACGCCACAACACAGCATCTTAGCTAAAGCGCTTCGGCGAATGCCCCCAGATGTAGTGTGTGGCTTTCACCTGTAGGAGGTGTAGTTGTCGTAGGAGCCCACTGTGTAGTGCCTGAAGAGTCTCTTGGTGCGGTCCTCCCTCGTCTCTGAAAGACACGTGCACGCCGTCACGCATTGACACGCCACGTCTCCTCATAACAGGCGGCGTCTTTACCCAGTCTGGGGTCGTACTGTCTCATCTGGACTTCCTCAACACAGTCGGCGGGGAACCAGCCAGTTCTTCCTTTGACGTTTCCTTCCCAGAATCCTCCTTCCCCGATGGACAGGACTGTGGAACCACGACACATGGATAAGTCTGCGCCGGCTGCTCACAAGCGCTCGCAGAGTTAACATGGCGGCCTCGTCACCTTTCACCCTCTCGCCGCGGTGCAGCTGGATCTCTCCGGAACCCTGGGGCACGTGGGAGCGCGTGGCGATGAAGGTGCGTCCCGGCACGGCGCTGTATAGCCTCTTCTTCCTTAACTGGGGGGTCGGGGGCGGGGAGGAAGGGGGGCTGGTTTCCACATGACCACCGGCGCCACTGGGACTGCAAAGCACAGAATCAGAATGACTTTATTAATCCGAGGGGAAATTTAGATTTTCAGCACAATCCCATTCAAGATCAGACAAACATTACAGGGAGACAGAAAAAAAGATCGCTGACGGGTCTGGCAACTTCCGGCGCTCCTTACCAAAAAGGTGAGAAACATGTAAAGGGGGGGGGGTGGTTAAAAAAAATATTCAGTCAAAGGCTGGATTCCAGGGAGGGGGTCCAGACTGAGGCCAAGGAAGAAAAAAACCTCATAGCCATAGCACACATAAACAAGTTACAAAAACGGAAATGCTGATTATCGGTCCTGCTAGACACCGACATCTATTTAATAATACCACCTTAACATTTGACAACCAAACAATTACACAAGGCGACTCGGTAAAGAATCTGGGTATTATCTTCCACCCAACCCTCTCGTTTAAGTCACACATTAAGAGTGTTATTAAAACTTCTTTCATCTCTGTAATATCGCTAAAATGTGTTCCATTTTGTTGACTAGCGACGCTGAGATCATTATTCATGTGTTCGTTACGACTCGTCTCCATTACTGTAACGTGTTATTTTCAGGTCTCCCCATGTCTAGCATTAAAAGATTACAGTTGGTACAAAATGCGGCTGCTAGACTTTTGACAAGAACAAGAAAGTTTGATCATATTACGCCTATACTGTATATACCTTTATATACATATATACCTATATATATGCCTATACTGGCACTACTATCTTGCTGATTGTATTGTACCATATGTCCCGGCAAGAAATCTGCATTCAAAGAACTCCGGCTTATTAGTGATTACCAGAGCCCAAAAAAGTCTGCGGGCTATAGAGCGTTTTCTATTCGGGGTCCAGTACTATGGAATGCCCTCCCGGTAACAGTTAGAGATGCTACCTCAGTAGAAGCATTTAAGTCCCATCTTAAAACTCATTTGTATACTCTAGCCCAGTGGTTCTTAACCTGGGGTCGATGGAACCCTAGGGGTTCGGTGAGTCGGGCTCAGGGGTTCGGCGGAGGTCAAGACACACCTGACTCATCATGTAAATAAAAACTTCTCCCTACCGGCGTAATACGGATACGGCAACAGCAGAAGTCAGACTGATTTGCAGGTGTGTAATTTGTTGTGAGTTTATGCACTGTGTTGGTTTTGTTCTTTGAACAAAGTGATGTTCATGCACGGTTCATTTTGTGCACCAGTAATAAAACATGGTAACACTTTAGTATGGGGAACATATTCACCATTAATTAGATGCTTATTAACATGCAAATTAGTAACATATTGGCTCTTAACTAGTCTTTATTAAGTACTTATTAATGCCTTATTCGGCATAGCCTTATTATAACCCTAACCCTGGCCCTAACCTTCTAACCCTAACCCTAACCAAATAACTCCAGATTAAGTCATTGTTACTTAGAATATGTTCCCCTGTTGTCCAAAAAACTCTAAATTAAGTCTTTGTTACTTAGAATATGTTCCCCATACTAAAGTGTTACCAAAAACATATAACTTTGTCTTGAATTTTTTTAAAAACTACATTTTATTTTTCACTAAAGAAGGGTTCGGTGAATTATGCGCATATGAAACTGGTGGGGTTCGGCACCTCCAACAAGGTTAAGAACCACTGCTCTAGCCTTTAAATAGACCCCCTTTTTAGACCAGTTGATCTGCCGTTTATTTTATTTTATGCCCCCCTCTCCCTTGTGGAAGGGGGGGCACAGGTCCGGTGGCAATGGATGAAGTGCTGGCTGTCCAGAGTCGGGACTCGGGGTGGACCACTCGCCTGTGCATCGGTTGGGGACATCTCTGCGCTGCTGACCTGTCTCCGCTCGGGATGGTCTCCTGCTGGCCCCACTATGGACTGGACTCTCACTATTATGTTAGATCCACTATGGACTGGACTCTCACTATTATGTTGGATCCACTATGGACTGGACTCTCACTATTATGTTAGATCCACTAAGGACCGGACTTTCACAATATTATGCTAGAACCACTCGACGTCCATTGCATCCGGTCTCCCCTAGAGGAGGGGTCACCCACATCTGCGGTCCTCTCCAAGGTTTCTCATAGTCATTCATATTGACATTCCCACTGGGTTGTGAGTTTTTCCTTGCCCTTATGTGGGCTCTGAACCGAGGATGTCGTTGTGGCTTGTGCAGCCCTTTGAGACACTTGTGATTTAGGGCTATATAAATAAACATTGATTGATTGATGATTGATTGATACATAGAATCAACAAAACTTGCAACAGAGGGGAGGGGCGGAGCTACGGAGGCCGGTTGCTGCTGTATAAGCGCTACTCAGCCGTCCATCACCCCTAAGGGGTATCAAGCGTACACAGTGTTAGCCCACTAGCCCACTAACTAAAAGTAGCAGGACCCCAAGCGCTCACCTGAGCCTGCGAGTGTGTCGTCGTAGGGAGTGTGTGTGCGTGTCGTGGTGTGTTTCCAGGCTTTGCAAAGAGGGGCCGGGGGAGGAGGCGGGGCTTTCCAGCGCGTTGTCACTGGCTGAGCGAATCAAAGAGCGCGGCGAGGAGAGACCGTTTCCGGCCGGCAACCTGATGGTTCCCATGCGGCGGCGTTTGGTGTAGGATGGCGTTTCTCTGAAGGGAACTGCTTGGACACACACACACAAACACGCACGCACGGTATCAGCACATGCTGTCGGTCAAGCTGTCGGTGGTGTGACGCATGTGACTCACCAACGTCGGAGGTTTTGTGAATCTTGATGATTTCGGCCAAATCAAAGTTGCCAGCGATGATGGCCACCTGTACACACGCACACACACACACACACGTATAAACACACAAAGACAACGCGGCCCATTCCAATGACAGTTGTTTTTTCCTGACTGAATGAGGTTGTTCCTCTGTGCTCGGACCTGAAAGGCAGTCTGGTTGTTGTAGTTCTTGATGTCCTTGTTGGCTCCTCTGAAGAGCAGCACTCTGGCACAGCTGTCCTGTTAGAGTAGCGACAGACGGGTGATGATAGGAATAGAATCATAACAATAAAGCAGGGGTCGGCAACCCAAAATGTTGAAAGAGCCATATTGGACGAAAAATACAAAAAAAGTAAACTGTCTGGAGCCGCAAAAAATGTAAAGACTTATATAAGTGTTATAATGATGGCAAAACATGATGTAAGTGGCTAATTGGCTACATTAGCCTACTATGAAAATGACTGTGTGTCGCAGGCTGACGCAAATCTTCGTTGACAGAAATGTTGAAATGTAATATTTATTCTACACATTTTTACAACATCGGAAAACATTAGTAAAACTTCTCAGAGGGTGAGATAACTCCTGGAAATGACTGTCTTAGAATGGCCAAAAGGTATAGATGTGTGTGTCCAAGTTTAAGGAAATGGCAGGCTGTCTTCTTCTAATGGATTTATTACAATCTTTGCAATCTGGAACAACATGGCACACTGACAACTATCAGAAATGCAGCCAATATTACATACGGATAATGAGTCAGGAAACATGGAAAAATGAACTAAATACACAGAGGACATAAGTAAAGGAAATTAAATGAGCTCAAATATAGCTACAAACGAGGCATGGTGATGCAATATGTACATACAGCTAGCCTAAATAGCATGTTAGCGTCGATTAGCTTGAATTGATTAACGTGGACCCCGACTTAATCAAGTTGAAAAACTTATTCGGGTGTTACCATTTAGTGGTCAATTGTACGAAATATGTACTGTACTGTGCAATCTACTAATACACGTTTCAATCAATCAATCAAACCTGAAATGTATACTGTGTATATGTACATTTTACCATTACCATTTTACCATGAATTGATTAACGTGGACCCCGACTTAATCAAGTTGAACAACTTATTGGGGTGTTACCATTTAGTGGTCAATTGTACGAAATATGTACTGTACTGTGCAATCTACTAATACAAGTTTCAATCAATCAATCAAAAAGTCATGCAGTGAATAGCTGTCAATATCAATAAAGCTCACCTTTGTGCATTCATGCACATTAAAACATTTGGTGGACAAAATGAGACAAAGAAGGAGTGGCATAAAACACGTCTTTTTTGGCAGCGTCGGAGAAAGTTCTACATGTAAACAAACTGTTGAGTCACAGTCCACACAACGGTGAGTTCATGGGCCATACTTGCCAACCCTCCCGAATTTTCCGGGAGACTCCCGAATTTCAGTGCCTCTCCCGAAAATCTCCAGGGACAACCATTCTCCCGAATTTCTCCTGATTTCCAGCCGGACTTAAGGCACGCCCCCTCCAGGTCCGTACGGACCTGAGTGAGGACAGCCTGTCAGCACGTCCACTTGGCCAACCAAAAAGTAACCACAGAACACTATAGTGTTCTGTGGTTACTTTTTGGTTGGCCAACGGTTTACGTTGTATTGCGCACCCTGACGGCAAGTGTGGGAGTCGGTTCTGAAGCATGAAGTAAAGAGACGTAACTTCGTCACCTCGCCTGGTTATTGACTCCAACCCAGAATATTACACTGCCCATACCTACGCTCCTTCAAAGGCTGTGCTACTGGCTGCAAAGCATTGCACTTTCAAATACAACATTGAGTAGAGAGGAGTGTTATGTGTGTATATGTGTAAATAAATGAACACTGAAATTCAAGTATTTATTTAATATATATATATATATATATATATATATATATATATATATATATATATATATATATATATATATATATATATATATATATATATATATATATACATATATATATATATATATATATACATAAACATATATATATATATATATATATATATATATATATATATATATATATATATATATATATACATAAACATATATATATATATATATATATATACATAAACATATATATATATATATATATATATATATAAACATATATATACATAAACATATATATATATATATATATATATATATATATATATATATATATATATATATATATATATATATATATATATATATATATACTACCGTTCAAAAGTTTGGGGTCACATTGAAATGTCCTTATTTTGGAAGGAAAAGCAGTGTACTTTTCAATGAAGATAACTTTAAACTAGTCTTAACTTTAAAGAAATACACTCTATACATTGCTAATGTGGTAAATGACTATTCTAGCTGCAAATGTCTGGTTTTTGGTGCAATATCTACATAGGTGTATAAAGGCCCATTTCCAGCAACTATCACTCCAGTGTTCTAATGGTACAATGTGTTTGCTCATTGGCTCAGAAGGCTAATCGATGATTAGAAAACCCTTGTGCAATCATGTTCACACATCTGAAAACAGTTTAGCTCGTTACAGAAGCTGCAAAACTGACCTTCCTTTGAGAAGATTGAGTTTCTGGAGCATCACATTTGTGGGGTCAATTAAACGCTCAAAATGGCCAGAAAAAGAGAACTTTCATCAGAAACTCGACAGTCTATTCTTGTTCTTAGAAATGAAGGCTGTTCCACAAAATTGTTTGGGTGACCCCAAACTTTTGAACGGTAGTGTATATATATATATATATATATATATATATATATATATATATATATATATATATATATATATATATATATATATATATATATATATATATATATATATATATATATATATATATATATATATATATATATATATATATATATATATATATATATATGTAGCTAGAATTCACTGAAAGTCAAGTATTTATTTTATTTATATATATATAAGAAATACTTGAATTTCAGTTAATTCTAGCTATAAATATACTCCTCCCCCCCTTAACCCCCCCAAATCTCCCGAATTTGGAGGTCTCAAGGTTGGCAAGTATGTCAAGGGCTGCTGAAATTAGTAAGACAAAACGGCGCTGGCCAAATACTCTCACCAGTGAAGCATAAACACAAACATATTCAACTGTGGGCTTTCTAACAATTAGGAAGGTTTGTGTCGTTTTTGTCCACCCACAGAAACCATTTTACAACAAAAAATATATTTTTTACCCCATTTTTTTCCCTATTTCCATACATTTTTGAAAAATCTCCATTTAGCCACCAGGGCGCCGCTCAAGAGCTCTAGAGCCGCGGGTTGCTGACCCCCGCAATAAGGAAAAAAGTTATTGTTGGGGCTGTGTGCTATAGTGACCTGATTGTAGAGCGCACAGAGGTGCAGCGCGGTGTTTCCTGATGCATTCTGGGAGCTCATGTCGGCACCGTAGAACAGCAGGTGCTCCAAGTGCTGCACGTTTCCAAAGCGACACGCCTAAACACACACACACACACACACACACACTTGATTACACTTCTAAAAATGTATACATAATTGTAGCTGTCGTCAGTGTGTGTGTGTCTCACCTGGTGGATTTCCTGCCATCCATTCTCGTCGGTCATGCCTGTAACCATGACAACCATCAGTCTGTGAGCAGTCAAGTGTGACGTCATTATGGAGACAAGAAGGTACCGATGCTGGCGTGGTCCTGCAGTAGCAGCTCACAGCAGTAGGGGGCGCCACCCACCATGGCGGAGTGGTAGAGGGGCGTCAGTCCTCTGCTGTCCTTGTAGTCCGGAGACGCTCCCAGGTCCAGCAGAGTCTAGACCGAAGCAGAAGCGAAGCATCAGCAGAGTCCGCTAAAAGACAAACCCGCTGGTTCTTATTGCGGTCAAGCTGACGCGCTCACCGTGAGAGCGGAGCTGTTCCGGCACAAGACGGCCCGATGCAGGGCGGTGATTCCATCTCTGGTGCGGAAGTCCAGGTGAGCGCCGCCGCTGCGGAGAACTTTGATGAGATCGCAGCTCTCCTCCAACTGGACCGCCAGCGTGAGTGGACACTCTGAGAGCCACATAGAGTCTTTCAAAATAAAAGCCCTGGAAGGATGTCGGCGAATACGACGGGTCAACTCACCGCCGCTGTCGGAGTCGTGGAAGTTTGGATCCAGACCTTTTTCCAGCCATTTGGAAACCTTCTCCACATTCTTCTGGTGGACATGTTCCATAAAGCGCTTCAGGTTGGCCTGAGATATTCCAAAGAAGACAACAAGTTGCTCAGCACAGGCTCCTCACTGATGCATTGTCTTACTGCGAAGTGCTTGTCCTACTTTGGTGTGCAGCTTGGCTAGCTGCTTGTCGTCCACGTAACTCTGCGTATAAACTCTGCGTTTGTAACGAAACTGTCAGGGCGACAGAACAGTTCAAAGTGTAAAATGACTCCATCCCGATCGTGTTGGCTCAAATGGTCAGGAAGTAGCTAACAAGCACCTCCAGGTATGGGATTGGCGTGATAGGGGGGAGGGGATACTCTTTTAACAGTCGCTCCTCATCCAGAAACTTGCCAGCACGGCCGTTGAACGCCGGCTGGAAGAGACCATAGTTCAAAACATCCGACAGAGACTGAGTCAAGGTGACCAGAACCCTCTGCTTACTGGTCCAAACGGGTAAATCTGGGTCCAGCCGCAAACACTTCTAAAGGAGCCAGAGATGGACAGAAAACATGTTTGATGGACTCTACCTTCGCCTAGTCTTCCTGTCCTCTCCACCGGTGCCGCCGTTTCGAGTGGCCTAACTAGCGTGTGTGTGTTACCGTCTGCTGTAGGTCCGGGATGCCGATACGGACGACGATGCTGTTTCCAGAGGGCGTGTCCTCCGCGTCGTCGTCCCTGGCAACGGTAGAGCCTGTCGCGTTGCCGTTAGTAACCGCCTGTTGGCGTGGGCGATCATGTTTGGTGTCAGCAGCTGGACTCAGAGGCATGTGGCTGCAAGACATGACACCACGGAGCTCATGCTGACTAGTAGGGGTGTGGGGAAAAATCGATTCGAATCGCGATTCTCACGTTGTGCGATTCAGAATCGATTCTCTTTTTTTTTTAAATTGATTTTTTTTTGTGATTTTTTTTAAATTAATCAATCCAACAAAACAATACACAGCAATACCATAACAATGCAATCCAATTCCAAAACCAAACCCGACCCAGCAACACTCAGAACTGCAATAAACACAGCAATTGAGAGGAGACACAAACAGAACAAACCAAAAGTAGTGAAACAAAAATGAATATTATCAACAACAGTATCAATATTAGTTACAATTTCAACATAGCAGTGATTCAATATCCCTCATTGACATTATCATTAGACATTTACAAAAAAAAAAACAGTGGCTTACACTTGCATCGCATCTCATAAGCTTGACAACACACTGTGTCCAATATTTTCACAAAGATAAAATAAGTCATATTTTTGGTTCATTTAATAGTTAAAACAAATTTACATTATTGCAATCAGTTGATAAAACATTGTCCTTTACAATTAATTAAAGCTTTTTACAAAAATCTACTACTCTGCTTGCATGTCAGCAGACTGGGGTAGATCCTGCTGAAATCTATGTATTGAACGAATAGAGAATCCTTTTGAATCGAGAAAAAAAATCGTTTTTGAATCGAGAATCGTGTTGAATTGAATAAAAAAATCGATTTTGAATCGAATCGTGACCCCAAGAATCGATATTGAATCAAATCATGGGACACCCAAAGATTCACAGCCCTACTGACTAGTGACTGTGACCCCCGGACCTTCTTCAGTAAACATAAGGAAATATGCAAGTCACATCCAAATTGACATTTATGTTTAATGGATCCGTGTCACTTTTGTGAGTTGGAGAACGTTCTAACACTCATCTGACCTCCCCACCTTCTCTAATGCTAATAATGGCCCAGGAATGTTATATCACTTCCTGTTTTTCAACTGTCTCACACACACACGCGCACACACTTTTGGCAAGAACAGTGTGGAAATTCATCCGAAGAACAGACAAGTCCCGTGGCTATCCATCTTATATGGAAGCCTCGTCGGTCGTCTTGTTAGTACTTCCTGTTACTGGAGGACGCGGCGCGGCTCTACTTCCTGCTAATGAGGACATTTGCTGACCAAACTTAATAGCTGCTTCCATCAAGGTGAGCCAGCGAGGCCGTGAGTGGGGTGTTGCCATAGCAACTGGAAAACAGGGAATCCTGTGCTAACCTTACTGTGTCAATCTGTGTGTGTGCGTGCTCTACATACTCGCTGTTGCTATGGCAACGCAGCTGAACAATTTTCACAGTCGCCGTGTGAAACTACATCCTAACTGCTGACTCCGGCGCTTTCTGTCCTGCTCCGAGCGTCCACTGACACACACGGGACGCGGAGGAGTGTGAAGCGTCCAGCTGCGCAAAAAAAGGTCACATGACACTTCTTACATTCTGATCCTGACATCTCAGCATTGGATTCCGAGGCCGGTGAAGGTAAAATAAGAGCTCTTCCCCCAAGCTAAGTAAGACTATGGCGGACAGGAAGTGTACGCGTTGTTTTGGTCCTACTAAGAAGGATGTTGCACACGAAGCAATATTGAAATAAAAGTTTTCCTACCTACAGGCAGCAGTCCCATCAAACTTTTCCTGTGAGCGATCTGTGCTGGACTGATCCAGAGCCGGACCACTTTATGGCTTCAGTGTTCTGATCGGAGTCTGGTCCTGGTCCAGTGTGACGGGCGGCTCGATGTCTCGGACGTACGAAGCCGTGGGGACGCCTCAGGTGGGTGGCGGCAGCGAGACCTTCAGATGGTATTGTGGGAGCTGGCCGGCCCATCCTGTGTTGGAGAGGGAGGAAGAGCGAGAGGAAGATGGGGGGGGGGTTGGGCGGGCGCGGGTCAGGATGTAAAAGGGGCGATGGAAGGGGGTGGCGGTGGGGTTGGAGAGAGACATAATCGTTAGGCTGCTGGAGACATGCTTATTGTCTCACACACCAGGAAGTAGCTAAAACTAGCCTTTCCGCTACGCCGGGTGACGCCGCCGGGACTCGCTAGCACCTTGTCGCCGTGGCGACGCAAACAACAGGATGCCATGAGGGAATCAGAACTACAGTGCTTCCTGTGACTCACGCTCCCTGTTTCCTGTGTGTGTGGGCGAAGGAGCGGACGTGAGGAAGGAAAAGGTGAGAAGCTGGACTGCTCTGATAACACACGCACACACACGCACACACACACACACGCACACACACACACACACACGATCTTGATTTTCTCCTAGTGATGTTCAGGCAAACATCAGAAAGTTAACCATGGAAAAAGTCTTCAAGTAGGAACACATCGCATTTGCCCTGGAAATGTAGCTCCCTTTGCCCATTACCATGGCAACCAATGACAGGAGCTGATAAAACCCAGTGTTCACACGCCACACACACACACACACACACACACTATCTCGTCAAATCTCTCACATCGCTAGTGGCTGAAACAGAGGCGGCGCTTCTTCTTCAACTCCTGAAACATGGTGGACACTAGACTCAAATCCACAGTCGACTGTCCACACAAACGTGTCTCATCGCAGGACGTCGCCATGACAACCAGGTCTTGTGCCAAGAAGAGACGGTACACTTCCTGAGCAGATCATCTCCTAGATAGACGTTGTGAGACGGCGGCCTACACACTCACCGCTGCACTTACGTAACACACACACTCTGAGGATGCTGGAGGAAAGAAAAGTAAAAAAAAGAAAGAAAAAAAGTCAAAGAGGACGGTGTGGGAAGGAGAGGAAATAAGGAGGTGAAGGTGAGGGAAGGAGGAAGAAAGGAAGCATATGAGGGAGAGGAGGTGGCAAGAGAGATGAGGAAGGAAAGAAGGAGGTTGGGGAAAAAAGTCCAATCGATGAAGCTGGAAGACTCCTAACCAGCATGTTTTGTCACCAAGAAGTCAAAAATGAAGCCGAACGACGCATTTCAGAGCCAAACCAGGATTTAAAGATGGGGTTTCTTAAGACACATCTCATGGTCCCAGGAGCAATGTATCCATCTGTGTCTTAACAAAAGTCATCCATGAAGACATTTAAGTGGTCGATGGCTAAAAATGTGCTAGCAATGCCCACTCAGTTATGATGGGCGGAGCTTGTAGCAAAGGAAAGAAGGAGATGTAAAGGATACTAGCCAAGGTGGTTTAAAAGGAAGTAACGTGTGTAAAGGTGGGAAAAGTTTCACACACACACACACGCACACACACGTGCATGGAGGAGTTGGTGCGCAGAGACTCACCCAGCAGATGAGCGACTTGTTCTCCATCATGATGGACTGATCAAGCAGGAGGAAGAGGAGGATGCTGATGAGGAGGGAGGTAGGAGCAGGACGAGTGGAAGGCTGCTGGCTTCAACCCACGCACACACTGCTGTGTGTGTGTGTGTGTGTGTGCACGTGAGCATGCGCACGCCATCTCCCACTCCAGTGCGTGGGTTAGAACACACACCTCTCTCTCTCGCTCGCTGGCTTCCACAGTGAGAGAGTCGGGGTGATCGGCGTGGGTGTGGAGGAGCGGCCCCGTCGCCATGGCAACGATGCAATAGAGCAGGAAGGGAGGGGGGGAGCCCTCAGATCGCCTTCTCTGTCCAATCCCAGTCAGCCTGCTGCATGATGGGAAATCAAATACTTTCAGTCCTTCTTCGTTGGTATGGTCTGAGGAAGGCCTTTGGCCTGCAGCGGCAACTTTCTGGTTGCCTAGCAACCCTCCAAGGCGTCTTCTCCTTTACGGCTGCGCCTAAAAGGTCAGGTAGGACTCGGAGACCTGGGTGGGGGGGTCAGACAGGACAACACTAAGGGAGGAGTCACGTGATTGAAAAATGTTTTCAAAAAGATAACTTACATGAAGCTGCAGTGCAACAGCGCCCTCTGCTGGATTCTTTACGAGGCAAACTTCCATGTCAGCCTACTTAACTTCGTCATCAGTACGAGGCGCTAGTGGACAGTTGCCATGACAACCAGACCCCTGCAGCTGCACCTCATCTTCATGTGACTTTGAATTATTAGTGACTGCCTCATCAATCGTTGATAAACTATTGCTTAAAGATAGTAATAAGTTGTAATTATCAGATCATAATCACCAAGTGCGGGGTGGACGTCAGACCCAGTAAAGAGGACGGAGATGGCGCCCTCTGCTGGCTGCTCCACATCACGGCAACTAAATGATTCACTGAGTCTATTTCAGGGGTCGGCAACCCAAAATGTTGAAAGAGCCATATTGGACCAAAAATACAAAAACAAATCTGTCTGGAGCCGCAAAAAATTAAAAGCCATATTACATACAGATAGTGTGTCATGAGATATAAATTGAATTAAGATGACTTAAAGGAAACTAAATGACCTCAAATATACCTACAAATGAGGCATAATGCTGCAATGTGTACATATAGCTAGCCTAAATAGCATGTTAGCATCGATTAGCTTGCAGTCATGCAATGACCAAATATGTCTGACTAGCACTCCACACAAGTCAATAACATCAACAAAACTCACCTTTGTGCATTCACGCACAACGTTAAAAGTGTGGTGGACAGAATGAGACAGAAAAAGAAGTGGCATAAAACGCGTCCTAGAAAGTCGGAGAAAGTTATACTTGTAAACAAACTACGGTGAGTTCAAGGACCGCCAAAATTAGTAGGACAAAACGGCGCTCGCCAAATACTCGAATCAGTGAAGCATGTTTAATATAAACAGTGTGCTTTATAACAATTAGGGAGGTTTGCGTCATGTTTGTCCTCCTACGGAAACCATATTAAAACAAAACCTTTTTTTTTTCCTCATCTTTTTCCATTTTTCATACATTTTTAAAAAAGCTCCTGAGAGCCACTAGGGCGGCGCTAAAGAGCCGCATGCGGCTCTAGAGCCGCGGGTTGCCGACCCCTGGTCTATTTAATAAACATTTGAACACAAACCAACTATTGATTGTACACATTTGATTTATTTAGTAAAAAAAGAAATAAATTGTTATATGTCTAGTTGTGTGAGTGCTCCAAACATTCACACATGGTTTTCTACACCAAAATTAATCTATTTACCAATCTTCTTCTCCAGATTTTGGCACAATCTACTTTCCACATTTTGCATCCGATTAAAACCGATCCAACCTCTAACTGTTCAGCCTATTCAGGAATCGCGAGCTTTTCCCTGACAAACTCCAAAAATTCCCAGATTTCCAGGTTTTCCGGGACATTTTTCCCATTCAAAATGAATTGGCCATTTTTCAAACTTGCAACATTTCCACATTTTTCAACCGATTCAAACCATTCCACCTTCAACATGTTCCACTCATCCTGGACATTCAAATTATAATTTTTCAAAGTTCAAAAAAATTCCAGGATTTCCCAGAATTCCCGTTTTTTCAAACCCATTTTTGTGTCGACTACTCCTTCCACATTTTTTAACCCATTTCAACTGTTCCGCCGTCAAAACATTCCTCTTAATCACGACATAAACCAAGCTTGTTTAAGAATTTGTAAAATCCCTGTTTTTCACGAAAATCCGTAATACCATTTCTCAATAAAAAAACGGTTACTACTTCAACATTTCGTGACCGATTTCAACAATTCCGACACCAACCAATTCAGCTCATTCAGAACATTCATGCTCCTAATAATAAAAAAAATAAAAATAAATAAATTTTCCCCAAATTCCAGGACATTCCCATTGAAATGAATGGGACATTTTTCCATCCAACATCAACACATTCCACTCATGCTGGACATTCAAACAAACACTTTCTCATGTTCCAAACTAAATTCTGGGTTTCCTGGAAATTCAAACTCTTAAACATTTAAACCATTCAAACTATTCTTACATTCATACTACAAACCCCAAAACCAGTGAAGTTGTCACGTTGTGTAAATGGTAAATAAAAACAGAAGACAATGATTTGCAAATCCTTTTCAACTTCTATTCAATTGAATAGACTGCAAAGACAAGATACTTAATGTTCTAACTGAGAAACTTAAATTTATTTTTTGCAAATATTAGCTCATTTGGAATTTGATGCCTGCAACATGTTTCAAAAAAGCTGGCACGAGTGGCAAAAAAGACTGAGAAGGTTGAGGAATGCTCATCAAACACTTATTTGGAACATCCCACAGGTGAACAGGCTAATTGGGAACAGGTGGGTGCCATGATTGGGTATAAAAGCAGCTTCCATGAAATGCTCAGTCATTCACAAACAAGGATGGGGTGAGGGTCACCACTTTGTCAACAAATGCGTGAGCAAATTGTCCAACAGTTTAAGAACAACATTTCTCAACCAGCTATTGCAAGGAATTTAAGGACTTCACCATCTAAGGTCCGTAATATCATCAAAAGGTTCAGAGAATCTGGAGAAATCACTGCACGTAAGTGATGATATTACGGACCTCCGATCCCTCAGGCGGTACTGCATCAAAAAGCGACATCAGTGTGTAAAGGATATCACCACATGGGCTCAGGAACACTTCAGAAAACCACTGTCAGTAACTACAGTTGGTCGCTACATCTGTAAGTGCAAGTTAAAACTCTACTATGCAAAGCGAAAGCAATTTATCAACAACACCCAGAAACGCCGTCGGTTTCGCTGGGCCCGAGCTCATCTAAGATGGACTGATGCAAAGTGGAAAAGTGTTCTGTGGTCTGACGAGTCCACATTTCAAATTGTTTTTGGAAACTGAGGACATCGTGTCCTCCGGATCAAAGAGGAAAAGAACCATCCGGATTGTTATAGGCGCAAAGTTGAAAAGCCAGCATCTGTGATGGTATGGGGGTGTATTAGTGCCCAAGACATGGGTAACTTACACATTTGTGAAGGCACCATTAATGCTGAAAGGTACATACAGGTTTTGGAGCAACATATGTTGCCATCCAAGCAACGTCTTTTTCATGGACGCCCCTGCTTATTTCACCAAGACAATGTCAAACCACCTTTTGCACGTGTTACAACAGCGTGGCTTCGTAGTAAAAGAGTGTGGGTACTAGACTGGCCTGCCTGTAGTCCAGACCTGTTTCCCTTTGAAAATGTGTGGCGCATCATGAAGCCTAAAATAGCACAACGGAGACCCCCGGACTGTTGAACAACTTAAGCTGTACATCAAGCAAGAATGGGAAAGAATTCCACCTGAAAAGCTTCAAAAATGTGTCTCCTCAGTTCCCAAACATTTACTGAGTGTTGTTAAAAGGAAAGGCCATGTAACACAGTGGTAAAAATGTCCCTGTGACAACTTTTTTGCAATGTGTTGCTGCCATTAAATTCTAAGGCAGGGCCGGCCCGTGGCATAGGCCGTATAGGCAAATGCTAAGGGCGCCGTCCATCAGGGGGCGCCACGCCAGAGCCACAAATGTTGAAAGAAAAAAAAAAAAAAAAAGTTGGTACTATTATTTTTAAATACAAAAAATAATCCCACGTTAATTAAAATGCAAAGTAAAGCCTATTTAATAGAAATATTATTTGTTACAACCTTACGCTCTCCCCCCGCACGGTGAGCCCCCTCCCTTCCCGTATGACTCTTTTTGGACGTCACCACATCAAAAAATCAACACAAGATGTCAAAACGGCCAAAACTGTCAGGTGCCCAGGGAAGAAAAAAGAGAAAAGAAGAGGAGGCGAAACGATAAAAAGACAGAGGTAGCAGGTAGGTAACGTTAGCCTACATGAAATTATTTGTCTGTTACAGAATATCAATCAATCAATCAATCAATCAGCTTTATTGTCCATTCTTACATGTACAAGACACATAAGAACTGAAATTACATTTTCGGCACAATCCCGCTAAGAGCAGACATACGTTACAGGGAGACAAGACGGGACCGCCAACGGATCAGCCTCACTTAGGCGCTCCTCAAAAAGGTGGGAAAAAGGTGACATTGGGGGGAGGGGGGAAGTAAAAAAAAATATCAGTCTGAGGCTGGACCCTCAGGAATGGTCCAGACTGAGTCCGAGGAAAAAAACCTCACATAGCATGGCACACATAAACAAGGTACATTTAATCACAACAACTCGCAACAAAGTCATCCAACAGGACCTTGGAGGCCAGCAGCTGCTGTTGAGCGCTGCTCAGCCCCCACAACCCCGGAGGAATAAAGCAGTGGTGAAGGCGTTGATTGGGGAGGGGTATGTGCGTGCATGTATGCCCAATTAACTTGGGTGAGATGTTGGATTGTCTTTATGGGCCGAGGCCGGCCCCAAGAGTTCAAGAGTTCAAGAGTCCGACCCAGGTGCTTTTGAAGAAAAGGGAAAGGTCAAAAGCGTCCATCTTTGAGGAGTCCTCGGGGGAGTGTTTTCAAACAGCCTGTTCCTCAAGGCCATTCGAGGGAGTCAAATCGTAGATTAAGATGTTGTTTTTTTCTTCGAGCAGTCAAAACAATGACATTCCTGCTCTATATGCTGGCTCTGACAATTCCAATTTATTCTTTCTGTAACATCATCAAGATGGAATCTACCTTGCGATTCAAATCAGCAATCGCTCCAGTCTGTGATCCCACAGCACGACCCAATCCTTCCATTGCGTTGAACAGCCTGTTGGCCCCTTGAGTGGCTGCCATCGTCTTCCGAATTTGACGATACACCAGAGCAATGCCCAGCCCAATCAGCAAATGCCCTGCGATCACAGCTCCAAATAGGTAGATGTCTTCCACGTCCTCGATGGAAAGGACTGAGAGGCACATGATTCTCCAAGTATTCCAGGAATCTCTCACGTACCCCGCAGCAATGGTTCCATCAGGGCAGCCAGGCTCCCCCGAGCCTCTTTTCCTTGTCGAAAAGACTGTGTCAATTGCGTCGAGAGTCCAGTTGATCAAATTCATTTTGATGTTTAGATTTGAGGACAGCTCAAGAAAAGAGGCTTCAAAATAGTTCAAACAGGACAAAAACAAAGAGAGCAAGCAGGGAAGGAGGGAGCGGAGAGAGATGCGACCGCCCTCACCAGTGGCAAGACAGAAAGTATATGATAGTAACCTGGCTTTTTAGCATTAAGCTAATGTTACATGATTCGGCAATTGCTAATCAATAAATAGCTAGTTCTGTTTTAACGTCGGGTTAATATTGTGGAGGGGGCTAAATTGTTATGGAAAATAATAATGTAACGTTAGGTAATTACAGTACTCCCTGGTGTACAGTCATTTGTAAGTCATTCTAGTTAATGCAATATTAAAAAGCACAAATAGAGAACTCTGTAGGATCCCCTTTTTTTGTAATATAGTTGTTAAAGTCATACTGGTTTGATATCTTGTTTTGTGCAGTGCCTTATTTATTTTGTATTTTAAATTTATTTTATGCAACTTGTTGACACGTTTTATTTTGTGTTTATGTATGTAAAAAATATTGTATTTCATATATTCATTTTTTGTATTCATTTATTTATTCATATTTTTTTTATCTTGTTAACTATTCTGATTGTTAATTTGCTTTCTTTAAGTAAAAAAAAAGGTCAAAGACAAAGCTATTCGGCTTCTTGTGAGTATATACACTTCACTGCCGATGTGGGGGGGGGGGGGGGTGGGGGGGGGGGTGCCACCTAAAATCTTGCCTAGGGCGCCAGATTGGTTAGGGCCGGGCCTGTTCTAAGGTAATGATTATTTGCACAAAAAATGAAGTTTCTCAGTTTGAACATTAAGTATCTTGTCTTTGCACTCTATTCAATTGAATATAAGTTGAAAAGGATTTGCAAATCATTGTATTCTCTTTTTATTTACAAATTACACAAGGTGCCAATTTCACTGGTTTTGGGTTTTGTAGTTACTCTGTGCTGGTGTTTGATCTAAGAGCCGGTGCGTCCCTCGAGCAGCAGGTCCACATAGGCGCCCGTCACCAGACTCTCCTTGGCCACGCCAAGCTGCTCCATCAGACCCTCGGCCACCTGCCAGCACACAAAACTCTCACGCTGAACAACACTTTTCGAAGCGTGATGAAAACAAACACACCTGCTGTCCGTCCTCCAGCATTTGATCTGGACGCATCACCACCTAAAGAAAGACAGGTAAGACTAAAGTAGAAAACAAAACACCAAAGCTTATTTTCCAGTGCGAATGAGACCTCCAGCTCCATGTAGTGTCCAAGTCCTTCCACTGTGTCCAGGTGGACCCTCGTTTGGCCAATTAGAAAGAGACGCCTCTCTTTTCGCACCTCACCTTTGACCCCAAGCGCGTCTGACAGCACGGCCTGAGGACACACAGTGGATGTGAAGAGAATATACACCCTGGAAGTGTTTGTACACACTTACAAAATAACCAAATTTTAACTCAACTGCGGGTTCAGAAAAGGACGAATCCCTTAATTTGAGTTATTTTAACTCAACATTTTGGGTTAATTTTTTTCAACCCAACTTTAGCGTTGAATTATTTAACCAAAAAGTTGAGTTATGATAACTCAATGTTGGGTTATTCCCAACCAAACTATTGGGTTGAATTATTTAACCAAAAAGTTGAGTTATGATAACTCAATGTTGGGTTGTTCCCAACCAAACTATTGGGTTGAATTATTTAACCAAAAAGTTGAGTTATGATAACTTAATGTTGGGTTATTCCCAACCAAACTATTGGGTTGAATTATTTAACCCAAAAGTTGAGTTATGCTAACTCAATGTTGGGTTATTCCCAACCAAACTATTGGGTTGAATTATTTAACCAAAAAGTTGAGTTATGATAACTCAATGTTGGGTTATTCCCAACCAAACTATTGGGTTGAATTATTTAACCCAAAAGTTGAGTTATGCTAACTCAATGTTGGTTGATCCATAACCCAACTATTGGGTTGAATTTATTTAACACAAAAAAGCTGAGTTATGCTCACTACAATGTTGGGTTATTCCAAACCCAACTATTGGGTTGCGCAATTTAGCGCTCCTTGACCCAATAGTTGGTTAAAAATGATCAATTTTACTGCTGGTTTGTCCTACTTCTTCACAAACTGATACAAATGATTTTTATTCCATTAAAATATACTCAAAAGCAAGATATGAGTGACATTTTTTTTTTACAAGAATTGCCGTGTATGGTCATAGTAGTTCTATACAGCATGCTCAAATATTTTCATTTTGGGTGGAAGTTGAAAAAATGTGTTTAAAGATTGGTTTGTTTATGAAGCTGGATGTGGTTTCTGTTATTTTAGGAGTTCATTGACAGTCATGATTTAGTCAATTTAATTATAGTACTCGGTAAAAGGTTTGTTTTTTAGGCCAAAAACAGATATTCACTTAGTATTTCTTTCTTTAAAACATTTATTCAGTATTATTTAACTTTAGAAAATTATATGGTTGAAAACGATAATGATGCCAAAAAACATAAAAAAAGATGGGAAGTCCTCAAAGGCTTATTTTGAAAATGTAATTTTGTTTGTATATGATATGCAATCTGTTGTTGTATTCCCTATTTTAAGTGTACATAAATGAAGGTATGTGTTGCTGAGTTCGACTTGGATGTGATCTGGACTGTTCATGGGTGCTTAATTTGAAAATGTATTTTTGTTTGTGGATTGTATGCAACCGGTTGTGTTCCCTATTTTTTGGTGTACATCGGTGGTGTGTGTTGCTGAGCCCGTTCTAGACGTAATCTGAACTGAACTTGGTTTTAAGAACCCTTTTGAACAATCTGAATTCATTGACAACCCGGTCTGGTGAAGTTAAGGTCCTTTGTTTGTTTTGTTTGAAAGTAAAGCAATATAAAAACAATTACATAAAAAATAGTAATTAATGGAAATGTTAGTGGACCAGCACCACACACAATCATGTGTGCTCTAAAGACTGTATCCCTTGCAGACTGTATTATTCCATATTGTAGGAACCAGAAGTTTTTTAATAACAGAAAGAGACAGCCCCTTTTGTGTAAATGAGTGTGGATGAGTGTGAATGGGGGAGGGAGGGTTTTCTTGGGTTGATGCACTAATGGTAAGTGTATCTTGTGTCTTTTTTATGTTGTTTAAAATAAAAAAATTAATATTTTCATGTACATAAGATGTGTGATTGTGAATAATCCATCCATCCATTTTCTACCGCTTAACCCCCTCGAGGACGCGGGGGGCGCTGGAGCCTATCTCAGCTACAATCGGGCGGAAGGCGGGGTACACCCTGGACAAGTCGCCACCTCATCGCAGAGGTGTTATTGTTAATAATGTTAATGAGATTTGTTAGAATAATTATATATAAGTTATCACACAACTCATTTCTTGCAAAGGCACATAACTTGTTATCTTCCACTGCAAGTTAGGAGTTGCCTCGCCGCAGCTGTTTGTGTTTTTCAGCCTGCTAACAACCAAGTCCCTCAACGAAGATAAGGCAACACCGGGCAGACAAAGCAGAGACAGGGCAAAATCACAAGGCTCAGCACATTTCCATTCTGAATAATCACACATTGCATCTACTGGAGCTGCTTGCATAATATGTGACTCCTCCCTTTAGAAGCAGCCTCAGCGATGTAACTAGGGAACTCCTGAATAAAATGGGGGGCGCGGGGGGAGACTGTAACTGAGTGTGCAGCTCCATGCGTTCTCCTCATGAGCAAAATTGAACACTCTGTCTCTGCCTGATTCCTTGCTTCTTGTTCTGTTTAATAGATAGTTCAGTGCTTAAACCTGACAAGATTAATCCTTAATAAGATTCCCTTCAGGAAAAAAGTACCTTTTTGATAAAAGAAAACATTTTACCCAACAATGGCTTACTCACCTACAAGTCCGAGTCCATGGTTCTCGCCCGGAAAAGGGTGGAGTGCCATCTCCGGGTTGGGGAGGAGACCCTGCCCCAAGTGGAGGAGTTCAAGTACCTCGGAGTCTTGTTCACGAGTGAGGGAAGAGTGGATCGTGAGATCGACAGGCGGATCGGTGCGGCGTTTTCAGTAATGCGGACGCTGTATCGATCCGTTGTAGTGAGGAAGGAGCTGAGCCGGAAGGCAAAGCTCTCAATTTACTGGTCGATCTACGTTCCCATCCTCACTTATGGTCATGAGATTTGGGTTATGACCGAAAAGACAAGATCACGGGTACAAGCGGCCGAAATGAGCTTCCTCCGCCGGGTGGCGGGGCTCTCCCTTAGAGATAATAATAATAATAATAATGAATTACATTTGTAACACACTTTACGTTTGTTAAAATCTCAAAGTGCTACAAAGTATAAAAATAAAAATAGAAAGTTAGAATATATAATAAAAAATTTAAATAGAAATGAAATCATGACACACACTAGATAAAACAGAAACATAGATAAAAATAGAAATAAAAGCATGAAAGCACTGGATAAAAAACAGATAAGCAAGCAGTGTATTTAAAAACAAGAAAGCAGAGAAATTAGATAAAAGCTGTGCTAAAAAGGTGGGTTTTTAGTCCCTTCTTAAAACGGTCGACCGACTGTGGTGCTCTAAGATGGTCGGGGAGAGCGCTATAGGATAGGGTGAGAAGCTCTGCCATCCGGGAGGAGCTCAAAGTAAAGCCGCTGCTCCTCCACATGGAGAGGAGCCAGATGAGGTGGTTCGGACATCTGGTCAGGATGCCACCCGAACGCCTACCTAGGGAGGTGTTTAGGGCGCGTCCGACCGGTAGAAGGCCACGGGGAAGACCCAGGACACGTTGGGAAGACTGTGTCTCCTGACTGGCCTGGTAACGCCTCGGGATCCCCCGGGAAGAGCTGGATGAAGTGGCTGGGGAGAGGGAAGTCTGGGCTTCCCTGCTTAGGCTGCTGCCCCCGCGACCCGACCTCGGATAAGCGGAAGAAGATGGATGGATGGGTTACTAATTAAAAACAACCCAAAAATGGTTCATAGTTTTGAAAACCCAGAAATGTAGTTAAAATAACCTAAGAACCAGATGTGGGTAGAGTAGCCAGAAATTGTACTCAAGTAAGAGTACTGTTACGTTAGAGATTTATTACTCAAGTAAAAGTAAGGAGTAGTCGCCCAAATATTTACTTGAGTAAAAGTAAAAAGTGTGTTGTGAAAAAAATACTCAGGTACTGAGTAACTGATGAGTAACCTGTTCGTTTAATGATGACGGCAACAAATAATGCACAAAAACATAAAAATAGCAATGAGCAAATTCAAAGCCAGGAATATCTCTTAAGCAACTAAAACAATAATATATATTAAATAATAATACATTAACATAAACAAATTAAGGCAAATTGAGCCACAATAACTTAACAGCCCCATAGGCTCAGTAGGCAGAGATTACAAAGGAAAATAACAAGTTAGCCTTTACGCAAACCATAAACTTATATGTGTGAGCTGCACCTGAGAACACACTGTGCACTTCTGATTGGTGTTTGTATGCATGCGTGAGTGTGTGTGTGTCTATGAGGCTGCAGTGCGTTAATAAATGTCCCCACACGATGTACATTTGACAGTGATTCATAGCAGGGAAGCTAACATCAGCCTACGGTGACAGCCAAAATATCTACTCACGTTACTTACCGCGACGTGCTTCCTCAAATTTGACGTTGAGTTCAACCAGAGCCAGGCGGTCACGTGACCGCCTGGCTCTGTTTGATTGGGGAAACGGAGTCAAACGTCACCAGTGACTATTTGATTGGTGAAACGCAGGCATGCGACAGATCCTACTTTGAAGGTCTGTCTGACAAACCAAAACAAACAAAGCGTGCATTAACAGATCGATAAAAATCAGTAGCGAGTAGCAAGCTGAATGTACCGGTAGATAAATGGAGCGGAGTAAAAGTAACGTTTTTTCTCTATAAATATTAGGGGTGTGGGAAAAAATCGATTCGAATTCGAATCGCGATTCTCACGTTGTGCGATTCAGAATCGATTCTCTTTTTTTTTTTAAATCGATTTTTTTATTTAATTTTTTTTTAATTACCGTATATTACCAAATAGTAGCCCGGGCGTTTATTTCACAAAATCGATTTTGGAGACAGGCGTTTAAAAGAAGCAGGCGGTTATTTGCACAAGGCTTTTAATTATTTTTGCACCAGCCTGCACCAGGCCATCATTTGGTTACAATGGTTACTGTCCAGTATTTTTATTTCGTACAAAAAACTTTAAATGTAAAAGCTATTGTAAACATACAAACAAAAAAACAAAGAGATCAACATGAGGTAGGCTATCAAAAGACAAGAGATCAACAAGACCTCAACATGGCAGTAGGGCAACAATTGTCAAATAGAATACCAAAACTAAAACTAAATAAACTTTTTAGATAAAGCAGCCTACCGGGAAAAATAAAATGATGGTACCAAGTACACAAGTATAAAACCCACCATCAAAACAGAACAATAATACTGTCACTTAAATAAAATAAAGCCTACAGTACTCCAAGTTTTAAATAAAGCAGCATACAGGAAAAATACAATTATGGTACCAAGTACTCTAAAAAACCATCAAAACAATAATACTGCAGCAAACGCAACGCCAGTAGCATTTTAATGTAAATTATGCAAATAACAGCTCTATTTGGACATAGGCGGTTATTAGTAAGATGCGGTTAATTCACAAAATGGGGTCAGACCCCTGGCGGCTATTAGGACATGGGCGGTTATTTGCCCAAGGGCGTTTATTTGGTAATATACAGTAATCAATCCAACAAAACAATACACAGCAATACCATAACAATGCAATTCAATTCCATAACCAAACGCGACCCAGCAACACTCAGAACTGCAATAAACAGAGCAATTGAGAGGAGACACAAACACGACACAGAACAAACCAAAAGTAGTCAAACAAAAATGAATATTATCAACAACAGTATCAATATTAGTTACAATTTCAACATAGCAGTGATTACAAATCCCTCATTGACATTATCATTAGACATTTATAAAAAAAAGAAAAAAAAGAACAATAGTGTCACAGTGGCTTACACTTGCATCGCATCTCATAAGCTTGACAACACACTGTGTCCAATATTTTCACAAAGATAAAATAAGTCATATTTTTGGTTCATTTAATAGTTAAAACAAATTGACATTATTGCAATCAGTTGATAAAACATTGTCCTTTACAATTATAAAAGCTTTTTACAAAAATCTACTACTCTGCTTGCATGTCAGCAGACTGGGGTAGATCCTGCTGAAATCCTATGTATTTAATGAATAGAGAATCCTTTTGAATCGGGGAAAAATCGTTTTTGAATCGAGAATCGTGTTGAATTGAAAAAAAAAAAATCGATTTTGAATTGAATCGTGACCCCAAGAACCGATATTGAATCGAATCGTGGGACACCCAAAGATTCACAGCCCTAATAAATATACTAAAGTAAAAGTAAAAGTATGTTGCATTAAAACTACTCTTAGACGTACAATTTATCCCAAAAGTTACTCAAGTAGATGTAACGGAGTAAATGTAGCGTGTTACTACCCACCTCTGCTAATAACCCAAAAAATTGATTGCTCTTCATTAAAATAACTCCAAAATTTAACCCAACACTCGCAACTTATAAATTGGGTTATCAAAATAACCCAGCATTGTTTATTGTGTACCTTGAGACTGGCGGGGTCCGAGGTGGGACTGATGGAGTAGCGAGACAGTTTGGGCCCATCAGTGTCGGGACGCTCGTAGAAAATCAGCTGACCAGATCCGTCCTAAAAACAAAACAAAACCCGCTAACGTCTAAGGAGCGGGAGACATTCCTCGCGTAAAAGACGCACCATGAAGTCCCTCAGTTTGAGTCGTCCTCTGCTGCTGCTGAAGAAGGTGTCGTGCTGCCTGATGATGCTGCCTTCTGATTGGCTAAGGTCAGACGCCATCTTGGCGAACTGCAGGGGGTCGCTGACCTTGGCCTTGATTTCCACGTTAGACGGCATGCTGCTGCTGAACATTGCAATTAAAATGTTATGGTTACACTCTCACCGGGGAAATAGTACATCAGAACTGACAGACACTGTAATGATAGTGTTTGACCACATGGTGGTAGTAATAGTCTACAAATGACTTGGAACCAATTACAGTATGTGTCGAGTAGGACTCTTTAGAGGTGGACACACCTTGTACGCACGAATGTTGAGGAAGCGCTTGTAATATGTTATCGTTATTAAAAGACAGTTCTACAAGACATCCAACTAGGGATGTCCGATAATGGCTTTTTGCCGATATCCGATATTGTCCAACTCTTAAATTACCGATACCGATATATACAGTCGTGGAATTAACATATTATGTCTAATTTGGACATCCAGGTATGGTGAAGATAAGGTCCTTTTTAAAAATAATAATAAAATAAGACAAATAAATTAAAAACATTTTCTTGAATAAAAAAGAAAGTAAAACAATATAAAAACAGTTACATAGAAACTAGTAATTAATGAAAATGAGTAAAATGAACTGTTAAAGGTTAGTACTATTAGTGGACCAGCAGCATGCACAATCATGTGTGCTTACGGACTGTATCCCTTGCAGACTGTATTGATCTATATCAGGGGTAGGGAACCTATGGCTCGCGAGCCAGATGTGGCTCTTTTGATGACTGTATCTGGCTCTCAGATAAATCTTAGCTGACATTGCTTAACACGATAAGTAGTGAATAATTCCGCTGGTAATCACAGTGCTAAAAATAACGTTCAAAATATAAAACATTCTCATGCATTTTAATCCATCCGTCAGTTTTCTACCGCACTTGTTCAAGAAGTCGCATTAATGGTAAGAAGTATTTTATTTATTATTGGTTAGCTTCAGAAAAACAATGTTATTAAACAGAATAAGAGACTTAATTTACTCTAAAAATGTTGGTCTTACTTAAAAATGCACGCATTTAGTTGTATTCAGTGTTAAAAAATATTATATGGCTCTCACGGAAATACATTTGAAAATATTTGGCTTTCATGGCTCTCTCAGCCAAAAAGGTTCCCGACCCCTGATCTATATTGATATATAATGTAGGAACCAGATTAATAACAGAAAGAAGCAACCCTTTTGTGTGAATGAGTGTAAATGGGGGAGGGAGGTTTTTTGGGTTTGTGCACTAATTGTAAGTGTATCTTGTGTTTTGTATGCTGATTTAATTTAAAAAAACAACAACAACAACAACAACAACAACAACAACAACAACAAAACGATACCGATAATAACAAAAAACCAATACCGATAATTTCCAATATTACATTTTTTTAAAGCATTTATTGGCCGGCAGGCAGATATTATTATTATTATTTAAAACAATAACATAACAGACACTGTTAACTAGTGATGGGTCCGGCAACACCGATGCATCGGCGCATGCGTCGAGCTCATAGAGCGATACCCTGTGTCGGTGCGCGTATCGCTTTTAGAAAGTCACGTGACCGATCACGAGCTGTTTTGGTCACGTGACCGCTCATGAGCTGTTCTGGTCACGCCTGCGCGCCAAACTGTGTTTATTAGGAAGCGGCGCAATGCGTGTTGTTGACGAACACCGTTAGGGCCGCTTGTTGTCACTGTCACTCAAAGTTGCATTTCAAAATTACACAGAATAAATGTGTTTATTTTGTTTAGAATTCAGATGGGTTTGATTTGGTGCGCGGCATATATTGGCTGTGCGGCGCACGGTGTGCGCGGAGGACGCTTGAGCACTGCGCAATTGCGCAGGCGCGCACCTTAGAGGGAACGTTGCTCACAGGGCACAGAGGAGGCGTCAGTGCGATACAGTTCGCGTATCGGTCACGTGACCAAAGCAGCTCATGATCGGTCACGTGACTTTCTAAAAGCGGTACGCGCACCGACACAGGGTTTCGCTCTATGAGCTCCACGCATGCGCCTATGCATCTGTGTTGCAGGACCCATCACTACTGTTACTACAGAAGGTACAGGAATGACGGCGTGGCGAAGTTGGTAGCGTAGCCGTGCCAGCAATCGGTTACTGGGGTTCAATCCCCACCTTCTACCATCCTAGTCATGATACATGTTCACATTATTTGACTGTATCTAAAAAAGATAAAAATATATTTTTATTTAAATGAAGATATGAAATAATCCTAAATGAAATACAATGACTTGGTTTATATTATTGTATATACTAGGTCAGGGGTCGGCAACCCAAAATGTTGAAAGAGCCATATTGGGACCAAAAATACAAAAACAAATCTGTCTGGAGCCGCAAAAAATTAAAAGCCATATTACATACAGATTGTGTGTCTCACTGTGTCATGATATATAAATTGAATTAAGAGGACTTAAAGGAAACTAAATGAGCTCAAATATAGCTACAAATGAGGCATAATGATGCAATATGTACACATAGCTAGCATAAATAGCATGCTAGCATCGATTAGCTTGCAGTCATTCAGTGACCAAATATGTCTGATTAGCACTCCACACAAGTCAATAACATCAACAAAACTCACCTTTGTGCATTCATGCACAATGTTAAAAGTTTGGTGGACAAAATGAGACAGAAAAAAGTGGCATAAAACACATCCTAGAAAGTTGGAGAAAGTTATACATGTAAACAAGCTAAGGTGAGTTCAAGGACCGCCAAAATTAGTAGGACAAAACGGCGCTCGCCAAATACTCAAATCAGTGAAGCATGTTTAATATAAACAGTGTGCTTTATAACAATTAGGGAGGTTTGTGTCATGTTTGTCCTCCTACAGAAACCATATTAGAACAAAAAATATATCCCGCTCATCTTTTTCCATTTTTCATACATTTTTGAAAAAGCTCCAGAGAGCCACTAGGGCGGCGCTAAAGAGCCGCGGGTTGCCGACCCCTGTACTAGGTCATAAAATCAGTGTCAGTTGAGTCGGTCCATAGGTTGCCTGTAGGGATTTTTAATGTCCAGCAGATGTCAGTATTTAGTGACACAGAATCGACACAGTATCAATACAGTTTTGCAATGTGTCGAAACGCTTCATGAGGCCTCATCAACCCATCACTACTGTTAACTAATCAGTGTTTACTCATTGGCTCCATTGTGATTTATATTTAACAAGTACTCACATTCTTTGAAAGCAGCGTGTCCTTTTTAAATAACAACCGTTTAAACTACCAAATGATATAAAGCTATTGAAGGGTTTGTATAAAAAGAGGGATAAACTAGGGAGGAAACCAGAGTAGCTTAGCAGCACCATGCTAGCTATTAGCCACGCATGTTGAAAGTAGCTTACAGTCACAAGCAGTCAACTAAAGCAACGACACCAATAGACAACTTACTCGCGGATAATATTCCAAAATGTAAACCGTGCTGTTTTTTCGGCTCACCCCCAGTTTTCTTGTTTGTTTGTCGGGGAATCGACGCTTGAGTTTCCCGCGGAAAGTGTGTGGGTCTGACAGCAGCCAGGAAGCCTCCCGGTGGGACAGACGACCGGAAAAAACCGACCCTGGATCAGTGCAAAGCCACGAAGGCTCCCCAGAGGCGCAGGAGCCATACTGGAGGCCGAGAAAAGCGACCCCGGATCAGCGCTCAGACAGGAAGTGCGTCACTGCTCTCTCCGGAAGACATTAAAATGCAGGGGAAATATTAATACTGTACTGATACTTCTTACTTGAAATCTTCCAAGAATTTTGTTTTAACATTAACATAATTACAACAAAAAACAAGATAGACCAATTCTAAGATAATGTTCTAATACTAACAAAATAACGATTCCCCTTTATTACAAACTATGAGCAAAATAGATTAATTATATTTAACATTAACATAATTAGAACAAAAAACAAGACAGACAAATTCTAAGATAACGTTCTAATACTAAAAATAGTTATTCGCCTTTATTACAAACTATGAGCAAAATAGATTAATTATATTTAACATTGTTATAATTAGAACAAAAAACAAGACGAATTCTAAGATAATGTTCTAATACTAACAAAATAGTTATTCCCCTTTATTACAAACTATGAGCAAAATATATTAATTATATTTAACATTAACATAATTAGAACAAAAAACAAGAGACAAATTCTAAGATAATGCCCTAATTATAACAAAATAGTTATTCCCCTTTATTACAAACTATGAGCAAAATAGATTATATTTAACATTAACATAATTAGAACAAAAAACAAGACAGACAAATTCTAAGATAATGTTCTAATAATAACAAAATAATTATTCCCTTTTATTACAAACTATGAGCAAAATATATTAATTATATTTAACATTAACATAATTAGAACAAAAAACAAGACAGACAAATTCTAAGATGTTCTAATAACAAAATAATTATTCCCTTTTATTACAAACTGAGCAAAATATATTAATTATATTTAACATTGTTAACATAATTAGAACAAAAAACAAGACAGACAAATTCTAAGGTAACGTTCTAATACTAACAAAATAGTTATTCCCCTTTATTACAAAGTATGAGCAAAATATATTAATTATATTTAACATCGTTAACATAATTAGAACAAAATCAAGACAAATTCCAAGATAATGTTCTAATAACAAAATAGTTATTCACCTTTATTACAAACTATGAGCAAAATAGATTATAATAAACAGTTAATAGTACAAAAAAAACTATTATTGCCTTAAAAACCTCCTGTCTGAGGAATTAATCCCCAAAATTCTCTATTTTCTCCACAGTAATACTTGATGAATACAGTGAGTGCTTTGTGTTGTATTGTTATATGAATGACTAAATGCCAGCAATATCTGATTGTCTTTATTATGGTAAATGGGTTATACTTGTATAGGGCTTTTCTACCTTCAAGGTACTCAAAGCGCTTTGACACTATTTCCACATTCACCCACTCACACACACATTCACACACTGAGGGCGGCAGCTGCCATGCAAGGCCCTAACCACCACCCATCAGGAGCGAGGGCGAAGTGTCTTGCTCAAGGACACAACGGACGCGACGAGGTTGGTAGAAGGTGGGGATCGAACCAGGAACCCTCATGTTACTGCATATGTCAGCAGCTAAATTAGAAGCCTTTGTTTACTTACTCGTAAAAGACAAGTTGTTTTGTATGTTCACTATTTTATTTAAGGACAAACTTGCAATAATAAACATATGTTTCATGTACCCTAAGATTTTTTTGTTAAAATAAAGCCAATAATGCAATTTTTTGTGGTCCCCTTTACTGCTGCTTTGCTGGCACGGCCACTCTCCCAACTGCGCCACGCCGTCCCCATTGACAACCAATCAGACTTTATTGTTCAGCTGAACGGCGAACGGGTGCGAAGCCAACCCGGTCCTGCCCTCTGTCGAAGATGCTGTAATACTCGCTTAGAAATACATCTCCCAGAATCCACAGGGGTCCCTGCGGTGAGACGATGTCCGCAGCCTGGAAGCCACTGAAGCACAGCTCCCGGTCACCCAGCATCTCCTGAGGGTCACATGTTTGGTCACCCGACTGCTCACGGCAGCCAAGACGCAAGACAAAAGAAACCGCGCTGACCTTCCTCACGTAGTGCTCCGCCGTCAGCGTGTACGCCATCCCGCCCAGGACAAAAGACACCTGAGGCAGATTGGACAACCTGGCGCAGTCGATGAGGAACTGCCAACGCACAGTTAGTCACGTGACCCGACGCCGTGATGACGTCGCCGCTAGACCTCTCACCTCGCCGATGTTTGTGGGCGTGGCTCCGATCAGCTGCTGGAGGATGAGGATGTCATTGGTCGGCCCGGCGATGAGGGAGGTCCCCGTGTCCACGATGGCCTGGCAGCCGCGAGGGCAGAGGGAGCTGACGCCTTGGACCTCCACGCTGGAACACGCCCACATTTCAGCACACTCACCTTTAGACGGCAGCAAGAGGCACGCACCTGTCCATCTTGATTTGCCAGTAGCCTTTGGCCGTGACAGGAAGCCATGCAATTGGTCCACTGTACAAGGCCTCATCAACACCGCCAAACACCAGCTCACCGTCCACGCCGCCGCCCGACTTCCTGCGGGCATCTCTCTCTCGTCAAAGCACGCTTTTTACCTTCTGATCATTTTTCTGGCTCGCATCAAGCCGACGAAGAGAGGAAGGTGGAGGCCGCACCTGCTGAGGTAGAAGGAGAAGACGGGCGCCTCCACCGCCTTCTGCGCCATCATGCTGTCAAAAACCGGGTTTCCCAGGATCTCCGCCAAGGAGGGGTACGCCATTCCCAGAACGCCGTCGAACCTCGCCAGGACGAAGGTGCCCCCCGGCTCGTACACAGACTCGCCGAACTCCTGGCCGAGGACGGTCACGTCGCCCACCTGTAGAATGAATCCTCACCCGTAAAGACCCACCTCGGAAAAGAATGGTCCGGGATGGAACAGACTGGACCTTCAGCGTGTCCCTGGCCATGACTCCAAGAAGGTGTCCTGATCCGTAATGGATGCCAAACGTTCGGCCGTCATGACGAAAGGAAGTGGACTCGAATGCTCGGAAACGTTTGTGCAGTGCTGTGTACACACACACACATTCTTGTATTAATTACCTTCTTGAGACCTCCGAAAAATGGCCACCTCTTTAGGACCACCCTTTCTAGATATGTAAAGATTTGTATTTACAACATTAATGATATATAGAAACTATGTAATAAAAGGTAAGCTTTTAGTAATTTATTTATTTTAATTTTTTGTTAGTACTGTATTTTTCGAAGTATAAGTCACTCCGGAGTATAAGTCGCTCTGGAGTATAAGTCGCACCGGCCGAAAATGCATAATAAAGAAGGAAAAAAACATACATAAGTCGCACTGGAGTATAAGTCGCATTTTTGGGGGAAATGTATTTGATAAAAGCCAACACCAAGAATAGACATTTGAAAGGCAATTTAAAATAAATAAAGAATAGTGAACAACAGGCTGAATAAGTGTACGTTATATGAGGCATAAATAACCAACTGAGAACGTGCCTGGTATGTTAACGTAACATATTATGGTAAGAGTCATTCAAATAACTATAACATATAGAACATGCTATACGTTTACCAAACAATCTGTCACTCCTAATCGCTAAATCCCATGAAATCTTATACGTCAAGTCTCTTCCGTGAATGAGCTAAATAATATTATTTGATATGTTACGGTAATGTGTTAATAATTTCACACAAAAGTCGCTCCTGAGTATAAGTCGCACCCCCGGCCAAACTATGAAAAAAACTGCAATTTATAGTCTGAAAAATACGGTATATAAAGATTTGTATATACAACATTAATAATAAATACATACTATGCAAATATAAAAAACGTAAGCTTTCAGTTACATTTTTTTATTAGAATTTTTTTGTTTGTAATTGGTTTTTAAAGGCCTACTGAAATGAATTTTTTTTATTTAAACGGGGATAGCAGATCTATTCTATGTGTCATACTTGATCATTTCGCGATATTGCCATATTTTTGCTGAAAGGATTTAGTATAGAACAACGACGATAAAGATTGCAACTTTTGGTATCTGATAAAAAAAAGGCTTGCACCTACCGGAAGTAGCGTGACGTAGTCAGTTGAACATATACGCAACGTTCCCTATTGTTTACAATGATGGCCGCATGAAGTGAGAGAGATTCGGACCGAGAAAGCGACAATTTCCCCATTAATTTGAGCGAGGATGAAAGATTTGTGGATGAGTAAAGTGCAAGTGAAGGACTAGTGGGGAGTTGAAGCTATTCAGATAGGGAAGATGCTGTGAGAGCCGGGGGTGACCTGATATTCAGCTGGGAATGACTACAACAGTAAATAAACACAAGACATATATATACTCTATTAGCCACAACACAACCAGGCTTATATTTAATATGCCACAAATTAATCCTGCATAAAAACACCTGCGTGTTTGTTATGCTAGCTCCTAGCTCCTCTGCTAGCTCCTAGCTCCATAGAACACGCCAATACAATTCAAACACCTGATCAACACACACAATCACTCAGCCCAAAAGACCGTTTACCTAACCCAAGGTTCATAAAGCTTATATATTTTTTAAAAGTTACGTACGTGACGCGCACATACGGTCAAGTTATCGAATGTTTAGCAGCCAAGGCTGCATACTCACGGTACCTGATATTCAGCTGGGAATGACTACAACAGTAAATAAACACAAGACATATATATACTCTATTAGCCACAACACAACCAGGCTTATATTTAATATGCCACAAATTAATCCTGCATAAAAACACCTGCGTGTTTGTTATGCTAGCTCCTAGCTCCTCTGCTAGCTCCTAGCTCCATAGAACACGCCAATACAATTCAAACACCCGATCAACACACACAATCACTCAGCCCAAAAGACCGTTCACCTAACCCAAGGTTCATAAAGCTTATATATTTTTAAAAAGTTACGTACGTGACGCGCACGTACGGTAGGTACGTGTTATGCTAGCTCCTAGCTCCTCTGCTAGCTCCTAGCTCCATAGAACACGCCAATACAATTCAAACACATGATCAACACACACAATCACTCAGCCCAAAAGACCGTTCACCTAACCCAAGGTTCATAAAGCTTATATATTTAAAAAAAGTTACGTACATACGCAAAAAAAAGCCAAAGCTGCATACTCACAGTAGCACGTCTGCGTCTTTGTCATCCAAATCAAAGTAATCCTGGTAAGAGTCTGTGTTGTCCCAGTTCTCTACAGGCGTCTGTGTATCCAAATCAAAAGTCCTCCTGGTTAGAGTCTCTGTTATCCGAGTTCTTCCATCTTGACTGCATCTTTCGGGAATGTAAACAAAGAAGCGCCGGCTGTGTACTGTTGTGGCTGACTACGTTCGAAAAATACGTCCATTTCGCACCGACAACTTTCTTCTTTGCTTGCTCGGCTTCCTTCTCCATAATGCAATGAACATGATTGAAACAGATTCACGAACACAGATGTCCAGAATACTGTGGAATTATGAAATGAATACAGAGCTTTTTCGTATCGGCTTCAATGTGGAAGGCATACCCGTGTTCGTCGGGCTACGTCACACGCATACGTCATCCTCAGAGGCGTTTCGAACCGGAAGTTTAGCGGCAAATTTAAAATGTCACTTTATAAGTTAACCCGGCCGTATTGGCATGTGTTATAATGTTAAGATTTCATCATTGATATATAAACTATCAGACTGCGTGGTCGGTAGTAGTGGGTTTCAGTAGGCCTTTAATCTTCATAATTTACTTCAAGTTATTACAGTATGTCTCTATAGATAGATAGATAGTACTTTATTGATTCCTTCAGGAGAGTTCCCTCAGGAAAATAAAAATTCCAGCAGCAGTGTACAGAATTGAGATCGAATTTAAAAAGTAAAAAGTAAATAATGGGGGAATAAATGGAAACAAAATAGAAAAATATTACAATAAAAATAAAAATAAAGAGCAACAATGAGAATAAAAATATAACAGTAAAATAAGATGTATACATATACCGTATTTTTCGGATTATAAATCGCGGGGGTGCGACTGATACTCTGGAGAAATTTATGTGTGAAATTAACACATTACTGTAAAATATCAAATAATATTTATCTCATTCACGTAAGAGACTAGACGTATATCAGCAATCGTCACACACACATCAATAAAAATTTGGCGGGGGCGGGTCATGGCAGAAGTGCATTGTGAAAAAAAAGATGCTACCTGCTACTACTTCCGTACCTATGAAAATTAAACAGGAGTGACAGATTGTTTGGTAAACGTATAGCATGTTCTATATGTTATAGTTATTTGAATGACTCTTACCATAATATGTTACGTTAACATACCAGGCACGTTCTCAGTTGGTTATTTATGCCTCATATAACGTACACTTATTCAGCCTGTTGTTCACTATTCTTTATTTATTTTAAATTGCCTTTCAAATGTCTATTCTTGGTGTTGGCTTTTATCAAATAAATTTCCCCAAAAAATGCAACTTATGTATGTTTTTTTCCTTCTTTATTATGCATTTTCGTCCGGTGCGATTTATAATCCGAAAAATACGGTATATGTGTATATATATATATATATATTTTTTTTTTAATTCATTTTGGCCAAAGGGCAAAATTTCCATTTCTTACACACACTTGTTACATATGTTGGCCAGAGGGGGAGCACTTTTAAATAAATGATAAATGGGTTGTACTTGTATAGCGCTTTTCTACCTTCAAGGTACTCAAAGCGCTTTGACAGTATTTCCACATTTACCCATTCACACACACATTCACACACTGATGGCAGCAGCTGCCATGCAAGGCGCTAACCAGCAGCCATCAGAGGCAAAGGGTGAAGTGTCTTGCCCAAGGACACAACGGACGTGACTAGGAAGGTAGAAGGTGGGAATTGAACCCCAGTAACCAGCAACACTACGATTGCTGGCACAGCCACTCTACCAACTTCGCCACGCCGTCCCTTTTTAAAACTGACAGTCAATTTGAAAAAGCCCTCCTTTTTGGGACCACCCTAATTGTGTTATATTTCACCACCAGGGGTGCAAATGAGACATTGTCTAATAGATGCAATGGTTTTCCGTATTGGGACCATAATTTCGGTCCTAACTTGTTCACACCTCCTATTATGGGAGGTACTTATCCTTGTTGATGTCTTAAGAAGGCAACAAATACAAGAACGCGCACACACACACACACACACACACACACACACACACACACACACACACACACTCACACTCTTGTATTTGTTACTTTCTTGAGATCTCCAAAAAATGCCTACCTCTGTAAGACCACCCTTTCTAGATATATAAAGATTTGTATTTACAACATTAATAATATATACATACTATACAAATATAAAAAAGGTAAGCTTTTAGTTAATTTTTATTTATTTAAATGTTTTGTTTGTAAATGGTTTTTAATCTTCATAATTAACTTCAAGTTATTACAGTATGTCTCTATATACATATATATATTTTTTTTAAAATTAATTTTGGCCAAAGGTGGCGCATTTCAATTTCTTACACACACTTATTACACATGTTGGCCAGAGGGGGAGCACTTCAAATTTTTACACACACTTGTTATTTCATATGTTGACTAGAGGGAGAGCACTTTTAAAACTGACAGTTAATTTGAAAAATCCCTCCTTTTTGGGACCACCCTCATTTTGATAGATTTCACCACCGGGGGTGCAAATGAGAAATTCTCTATTAGATGCAATGTTTTTCCTTATTAGGACCATGATTTCGGTCTTAACTTGTTCACACCTACGATATGGAAGGTACTTTTCCTTGTTGATGTCTCAAGAAGGCAAGAAATACAAGAAAACACACACACACACGCACACACATTCTTGTATTTGTTACTTTCTTGAGATCTCAGAAAAATGCCTACCTCTTTAGGACCACCCTTTCTAGATTTAAAGATTTGTATATACAACATTAATAATAAATACATATTATGCAATTTAAAAATAAAAAAAATAAACAAATAAACAAATATATATATATTTTTTTGTTTTTTAAAATTAGTTAATTAATAATTAATTTTTTTTATAATTAAAAAAAAAATAATAATAATAATAATTAAATTCATTTTGGCCAAAGGGGGCGCATTACAATTTCTTACAGACACTTGTTATTTCATATGTTGACTAGAGGGAGAGCACTTTTAAAACTGACAGTCAATCTGAAAAATCCCTCCTTTTTGGGACCACCCTAATTTGAATAGATTTCACCACCAGCGGTGCAAATGAGACATTCTCTATTAGATGCAATGATTTTCCTTAATAGGACCATGATTTATGTCCTAACTTGTTCACACCTCCTCATATAGAAGGTACTTTTCCTTATTGATGTCTCAAGAAGGCAAGAAATACAACACACACACACACATTATTGTATTTGTTACTTTCTTGAGATCTCTGAAAAATGCTTACCTCTTTAGGACCACCCTTTCTAGATTTAAAGATTTGTATATACAACATTATTAATAAATACATACTACGCAATTTAAAAAAAAAAATATATATATACACATATATATATATGTATTTTTAGTTTTTTTTTATTCATTTTGGCCAAAGGGGGCGCATTTCAATTTCTTACAGACACTTGTTATTTCATATGTTGACTAGAGGGAGAGCACTTTTAAAACTGACAGTCAATTAGAAAAATCCCTCCTTTTTGGGAAGACCCTAATTTTGATAATTTCACCACCAGGGGTGCAAATGAGACATTCTCTATTAAATGCAATGGTTTTCCCTATTAGGACCATGATTTATGTCCTAACTTGTTCACACCTCCTCATATGGTAGGTACTTTTCCTTGTTGATGTCTCAAGAAGGCAAGAAATACAACACACACATTATTGTATTTGTTACTTTCTTGAGATCTCTGAAAAATGCCTACCTCTTTAGGACCACCCTTTCTAGATTTAAAGATTTGTATATACAACACTAACAATAAATACATACTACGCAATTTAAAAAAAAAAATATATATATATATATATTTTTTTTTTTTAATTCATTTTGGCCAAAGGGGGCACATTTCAATTTCTTGCAGACACATGTTATTTCATATGTTGACTAGAGGGAGAGCACTTTTAAAACTGACAGTCAATCTGAAAAATCCCTCCTTTTTGGGAAGACCCTAATTTTGATAGATTTCACCACCAGGGGTGCAAATGAGACATTCTCTATTAGATGCAATGATTTTCCTTATTAGGACCATGATTTATGTCCTAACTTGTTCACACCTCCTCATATGGAAGGTACTTTTCCTTATTGATGTCTCAAGAAAGAAATACAACACACACACACACACACACACACACACACACACACACACACACACACACACACAATTGTATTTGTTACTTTCTTGAGATCTCTGAAAAATGCCTACCTCTTTAGGACCACCCTTTCTAGATTTAATTTAAAGATTTGTATATACAACATTAATAATAAATAAATACTACGCAATTTAAAAAAAAAATTATATGTATAAATATATATATAAAAAACATTTTAAATTCATTTTGGCCAAAGGGGGCGCATTTCAATTTCTTACAGACACTTATTTCATATGTTGACTAGAGGGAGAGCACTTTTAAAACTGACAGTCAATTTGAAAAATCCCTCCTTTTTGGGAAGACCCTAATTTTGATAATTTCACCACCAGGGGTGCAAATGAGACATTCTCTCTTAAATGCAATGGTTTTCCTTATTAGGACCATGATTTCGGTCTTAACTTGTTCACACCTCCTCATATGGAAGGTACTTTTCCTTGTTGATGTCTCAAGAAGGGTAAAAGTACAAGAACACACACACACACACACACACACACACACACACACACACACACACACACACACACACACACACACACACGCACACACACAGGTCAGTGGCCTCCTATCATGAGTTGTGGTCAAGTTGCTCTGACTTTCTCTTCAGTGGGAAACAGAGGTCAATGTGTGTGTGTGTGTGTGTGTGTGTGCACAGTACCGCATGCTTGGCTGACGCAGTAGGACGATGGCACCCAGAGATCAGCTGAGCCCGTGTCAAAGATCACTGAGAAGTTCTGCGCCGGAGTCCCGAGGCTGATTTCACCGTAGTACTGAGCCTGACACGCAAGTGAACAGTTTGGATGTTATAAAGCGTTGAAAAGGCCGTAAAGCCACAATACGTGACAGTTGACATCGCTCATCATCTCCCTCTCACGTCCATGAAGTTGTAGAGCTTCTCGCTGGAACGTCCGAGGCGCAGCGACGGCGTTCCGGCGGGGAAGCAGTGAGCGTAGCGGCGGCTGTAGGCGTCGGTGTGGTGATCTCGCAGGAAGTCCCGCAGCTGTCCGGTGGCCCGCAGCTGTGAACGAATGGAAGGCACGCGCCTCAGAGGAACCCTGAGGGAACCACCCGAGGCATCACTTCTTGGTCTTTGAACGCATCACCAGGTGGACCTGTCTTACCTGAGCAGCGCCCAGCTGGTGCATGTGCACGACAGAAGCAGCAGCAGCAGCCTGATCATGTCCGCCTCCGTCGGTCCCTCTGCAGACTGAACGCCGGCGGACGTGCACGAGGTTATCAGACGCCACGTGCACTTTGACCACGCCCAGCAGTAATCAATACGTGCACGAGCGTACATGTTTGTTCAAGTCACCCAACTTTATTGTTGATGACTAAAGAATCATTTGATATAGAGATGTCCGATAATGGCTTTTTTGCCCATATCCGATTATGTCCAACTCTTAATTACAGATTCCGATATCAACCGATACCGATATATAGTCGTGGAATTAACTTTTTTTTAATATGCCTAAATTTGAGGTGGGCGGGGGGTTTGTGGTAGCGGGGGTGTATATTGCAGCGTCCCGGAAGAGTTAGTGCTGCAAGGGGTTCTGGGTATTTGTCCTGTTGTGTTTGTTGTGTTACGGTGCGGATGTTCTCCCGAAATGTGTTTGTCATTCTTGTTTGGTGTGGGTTCACAGTGTGGCACATATTTGTAACAGTGTTAAAATTGTTTATACGGCCACTCTCAGCGTGACCTGTATGGCTGTTGACCAAGTATGCCTTGCATTCACCTCTGTGTGTGTGTAAATGCCGCATATATTATGTGACTGGGCAGACACGCTGATTGTATGGAGGAAAAGCGGACGTGACGACAAGTCGAAGTGGATGCTAAAGGCAGTGCCTTTAAGGCACGCCCCTGATATTGTTGTCTGGGTGGAAATCAGGAGAATGGTTGCCCCGGGAGATTTTCGGGAGGGGCACTGAAATTCGGAAGTCTCCCGGGAAAATCGGGAGGGTTGGCAAGTATGCCCTACGTCCGTGTTTTACCGGATATGTACCGCTCCGTACAGCGGCCTTTTAAAAAGTCATTCATTTTACTTCTTGAAACCGATTGTGGAGAGGCGGGGCCGGCGAGGAGGCATGGACGACGAGCGAGCAGCGAGGCGGGGCGCGCCGGGAGCGACGCCGCAATTGTTACAAGGTGCGTGGATCGCGCACCTGGGCACAATTTAAATATCCTCTCGCACTGTATAAAAGGGCGGCAGCCATAAACGCCAGGGGGAGAGGCGGAGATCATAGACAAAGCCAGAGAGAAGCGGATGTGGAGTGAGAGCGCAAACGGAAGACGACGCACACGACTGAAAAGTTGGAGTGCCAAAGGAGGAAGGACGGCAAGGCTGAAAAGCAACCCACAAGAGACTTTTTCTTATTGAAAAATAAAGAAGTCTAAACCTGCTCATTATGTCCTTCCTTGATGGTCCTTGGAACCCGCACGACGGCTTGAGACTGTCACACCGATAATTTCCCATATTACACTTTTAAAGCATTTATCGGCCGATATTATCGGACATCTGTAATTTGATACTTTAAATAATATAATAAATATTCAAAAGCATTGGAGAAAAAACAGGAAAGGTCATTTATTTCTGTGAACAAAAACATTTTTGCAAGCGACGCCAACTAGCTAACAGCATCATTTTAGCTAGCATTAGCCACTGAAGAAGAGCGATTCTTTGACGTGAAATACAAGGAGATAAATAAAGACCATGTCCTCCATCTTCATCAAGCTCTTCTTCTAACACGGGTGATGGTCAGGGACTCTCTTCCTGCAAACGACAACAACACGTCAGCACCAGGTGTCCGTACCAGGGGGCCGTCCGTCCTTTTGGCGCGCGTGACTGACCTGGGAGCAGCTTTGATGATGTTGTCCACTCTGAGGATCATCTCCGCGGCCTCGGAGGCGCTCAGCAGCACTTGGCGTTTAACCTGGAAGGACTCTGTGATGCCCATCTGCGCCATGTTGCCCACGGTGCCCTCCGACATGTCTGCGGGTGACGCCCTGGTTAAGCCGTGCACGTACAAAAACTCGGGACATGTGTACTCACTCAGGCCGGAAGTGGTCTTGTTGTCCTGGTGCGCCGCGCGCAGTTGAGCCACCAGGTCAGCGCTGTCGTAGCCGGCGTTGTCAGCAATGATGGTGGGCAGCTGAGGAGAAAGCGGATGGTCAGCTGACAGCTAACAAGATGACCGTTAGTTATTTGTTTACCATCATTAGGGCCTTGGCGAAGGACTCCATGGCGACTGCCTCCTTCCCTGGCGTCTTATTGGCCAAATCACTCACCACCTTGGCCATCAGCATCTCAGAGCAGCCTGACAAGACAGCAGCTCAGCGTCAGGGGTCATAGGTCAGAGCTATACTGTGTAAAGGGGGCGCGTGTACCTCCGCCGTAGACGGTGCGCGGCTCCTTTATGGTCTGAGCCAACACGCACAGAGCGTCGTGCAGAGAGCGCTCCGCTTCTTCCAAAATCTGCTGAGTCGCTCCTCGCAGCACGATAGTGCACGCCTCACCTGGAAGGTCAGAGGTCAGGCGTCACCTGTGAGCGCATCAACAATGGCATGTCTGCGAGTGTGTGTGTGTGAGCGCGTACCCATGGCCACGCCTGAGAAGTGGATGAGCGTGTCCTCGCCGATCATCACTTCCTCGATCAGCTTGCAGTGACCCAACTTCGCCAATTCAGGATGCTCAAAGGTCGATGTGATCTCGCCGCCTGCACGCACACATTTAATTCACACATTTAATAGACGTGCGCGCAAGCACGCACACATACACACATTTGTTTTACGCGCGCAGACACTAACACACATTTAAAAATCATACGCATGCCAGTGTTTCCCATAAAGTGCCAAGATACCTGTGGCGGTGGGGGCGTGGCTATGGGCGTGGTCACCATGACATCGAGTAATTTGCATAATTTACTACAATGATTTGATTTTCTCTAAAAAGGCTCAAAAAATGTATACTTACTAATAATAACAGTTTTGTTTTAAACGTCCATCCATCCATCCATTTTACAATATAATTACAACACTTTATGTACATATTTATACACAGATTTGAACAATAAGTTATTCACTGAAATATATTTATTAATTGTGGTTCTTACAAAAAATATATCTTATAAAATATAAAAGCTAAAATGTCTCAAAGCTCTGCCCCTTTAATTAGTGCATACTAAATCATTTAACTTTAGCCTACTACTACAACCATATTATTTACCAGCAACATAAAGTGAAACAGAGGCAGAGGTGTCCTGCCACAGTCAGTAACAAATAAACAGAAAACAGTAGTGGTGGTAGATAGACACAGAGCTTCATCAAACATCTGATCCACTGAACAAAGAGCTCCAAAAATCTTGAACTTTAGACTGCCATCAGTTTTACTCCCTACACTTAACCATGTGTTTCCTACTGCCTGCAGACTTTGCACCCTTTGTTATATACACATGTTGTGTTTCTAATATAAATACATTTAATAAAGTCAAATACAAATAAGGCAACAAGAGAAGTATCCTACACTTCTCTTTTGTAAAGTAAATCTGAACAGCCGATATGGGCATCTACATCAACTATATGATTTACCTGAGAAGCTGGAGAGGACAAAAGAAAATAAATAAATAAATAAATTTAAAAAATATTTATTTTTTTTTTTTTTTAAATTTGTGGCGTACGTAATTTTGTGGCGGGCCGCCACAAATAAATGAATGTGTGGGAAACACTGCATGCCACGCACGCGCCCATTTCATTCACACGCGCACACACACACGTTTTAGTCACACATGTACATATACACACACACACATTTCCTACACATGCACGCACACACACACAACCATTCTATTCGCACGCGCACAAACGCTGTTCATTTACGCATGTGTGCACGTTAGGGCTACAACAAATAATCGATTAAAATCGATTATAAAAATAGTTGGCGATTAATTTAGTCATCGATTCGTTGGATCTATGCTATGCGCATGCGGTGAGGCTAGGTTTTTGTTTTTTTTAACCTTTATTTATAAACTGCAACATTTACAAACAGCTGAGAAACAATAATCAAAATAATAGGGGTGTAACGGTACGTGTATTTGTATCGAACCGTTTCGGTTCGGTGCGGAGGTGTACCACATATGCGGTCCTCTCCAAGGTTTCTCATAGTCATTCACATCGATGTCCCACTGGGGTGAGTTTTCCTCGCCCTTATGTGGGCTCTGTACCGAGGATGTCGTTGTGGCTTGTGCAACCATTTGAAACACTTGTGATTTAGGGCTATGTAAATAAACATTGATTGATTGATTGATTGATTCTTAAATGCCTCAAATGTCCGGCATTTTGAGTTAGGGTTGCGTGTATTAATGTACGTTCAGGGTTAGGAAGGGGTTAAAAACACAACAAATTGTGCGTGCAGCAGCATTGGTGAGGGAGGGGCAGAGACAGAGAGAGCGAGAGAGTTATGATAAACGCGCATGCGTCGTCAGGCTCTGCTTTTTATCCATAGATTTATCAATTTCATTTTTTATTATCTATAGCAGGGGTGTCAAAAGTGTGCATTTTTGTAACATTTTCCTTGTTTTATTTGGCAAGTTGAAAGAACATGGCGCCAGTATGCTGTTTTTTTAAAATAAAATACTGGAAAGGATAGAAATGTAGTTTGTCTCTTTTATCCGATTATTAATCGAAGTAATAATCAACAGATTGATCGATTATCAAATTAATCGTTAGTTGCAGCCCTAGTGCACGTACACACATTTACAAATCAAGTGCACGACAGACACACACACACGAGGAATTGTTATTTTTTTTGCAAATATTAGCTCATTTGGAATTTGATGCCTGCAACATGTTCCAAAAAAGCTGGCACAAGTGGCAAAAACGACTGAGAAAGTTGAGGAATGCTCACACTTATTTGGAACATCCCACAGGTGAACAGGCTAAATGGGAACAGGTGGGTGCCATGGTTGGGTATAAAAGCAGCTTCCGTGAAATGCTCAGTCATTCACAAACAAGGATGGGGCGAGGGTCACCACTTTGTCAACAAATGCCTGAGCAAATTGTCGAACAGTTTAAGAACAACATTTCTCAACCAGCTATTGCAAGGAATTTAGGGATTTCACCATCTACGCTCCGTAATATCATCAAAAGGTTCAGAGAATCTGGAGAAATCACTGCACGTAAGCGATGATATTACGGACCTACGATTCCTCAGGCGGTACTGCATCAAAAATCGACATCAGTGTGTAAAGGATATCACCACATGGGCTCAGGAACACTTCAAAAAAGCACTGTAAGTAACTACAGTTGGTCGCTACATCTGTAAGTGCAAGTTAAAACTCTACTATGCAAAGCGAAAGCCATTTATCAACAATACCCAGAAACACTGCCGGCTTCGCTGGGCCCGAGCTCATCTAAGATGGACTGATACAAAGTGAAAAAGTGTTCTGTGGTCTGACGAGTCCACATTTCAAATTGTTTTTGGAAACTGTGGACGTCGTGTCCTCCGGACCAAAGAGGAAAAGAACCATCTGGATTGTTCTAGGCACAAGGATCAAATGCCGGCATCTGTGATGGTATGGGGGTGTATTAGATAGATAGTACTTTATTGATTAAATTAAAATTCCAGCAGCAGAGTACAGAATTGAAATATAATTTAAAAAGTAAATAAATATTGGGGGTATGTGTTATTGTTTTGATGCAGTACCGCCTGAGGGATCGAAGGTCACGGGCATTGGCGCTTACGTGCAGTGATTTCTCCAGATTCTCTGAATCTTTTGATGATATTACCGACCGATATTACTAAATTCCTTGCAATAGCTGATTGAAATTGTTATTAAACAGTTGGACAATTTGCTCACGCATTTGTTGACAAAGTGGTGACCCTCGCCCCATCCTTATTTGTGAATGACTGAAGCTGCTTTTATACCCAATCATGGCACCCACCTGTTCCCAATGAACCTGTTCACCTGTGGGATGTTCCAAATAAGTGTTTGATGAGCATTCCTCAACATTCCTCTTTTTTTGCCACTTGTGCCAGCTTTTTTGAAACATGTTGCAGGCATTAAATTCCAAATGAGCTATTTTTGCAATATTAGCAAAAAATTAAGTTTCTCAGTTCGAATGTTAAGTATTTTGTGTTTGCAGTCTATTCAATTGAATATAGATTGAAAAGGATTTGCAAATAATTGTATTCTGTTTTTATTTAAGCTTTACACAACATGCCAACTTCACTTGTTTTGGGTTTTGTAATTTTTTTTTAAATGTCTGCAACGAAAAACTTGAATTTAATCGAAAAAATGTATTTATCGCCCAGGCCTACATTTCATTCACACACACACACACACCCACACACACAAAACCATTTCCTTCACATGGCACGCACAAACACACACACCACGTACCAGTGACCAAGGCCAGGCGCTCCACGCCAGCAAAGTCGGCATGCTCGATGGCCATGACGCCGGCCTGAGCAAAGAGCTGTTCAGGGTAGTTGTAGATGAGCTGCCTGTCATCACAAAAAAACAGCAACAATAAGACGGCGCCTTGAGGGGGTGTGACCAGACAAGAGGAGGCCAGGTCAACGTCACCTGTTGATGAAGCAGTTAATGCCGTGTTTGAGGATGCGCTCCACTTTCTCCTTCATCTTCTCCTTCTCGGCCAGCTCGATATCGGCCACCTTCGCCGTGGAGTCCACGCGAACCCTTGATCCAAAGATCTGCCTCACAGACATTACACGCTTGTTCTTGTTCTTAAGTCCAGCAAGAAATGGGAGCAAGGCTTATTCACCTTAATCTTGTCAGTGTCCATGCCTGTGTTAGCGATGAGGATGTTGACATTCTCTAGCCTCTTGGGTTGGTTCACGCCGATCTTCTTGTCCAACAGGAAACCTGAGGAAATACATGGCCGCGTGACTTCACAGCAGCCAGGAGGAAGTCGGCGCGCTCACCTTCGTCCAGGTAGGAGTCGGTGAGGCTGCCACCCAGCTTCTTGATGATGTGGATGGCCTCCAGGTTGCCTGAGCCTTTTAGCCTCATGACGGCATCCACAGCGAGCTGGGAGAAGTGGGCCTTGTGGTGAGTCAAGAGTTTGGACGACAGCGTGGTGCGCGCGATGTTCAAGAGGTCCTCTTGGAAACGGGCAGGGTCGTTGCTATGGAGGACGAGGAGGGGGCGTTAGTACAAGTTCTGCATCAATGTTGGCGTTAACGCACTTTTTGTGTCTTTTTAAACATCGAAATCAGAAAGAAATCTCCCGGAAATGCGCGTCCTTTTTCTTTTTTTTCAAAACTCCGGTTTGCTTTTTTTTTTTAATCGATTATCGCTTTCTGTCGGTGTTTTGTTTTGTTTATATTTGCTGGTGTTGTGCCAAAATGTGATTGCCTGCCAAAAATTTATTTCCTTGGCGGGAGCGCGCACCGCTCGCTAAACCTGCATTGCTTGGCAGATTAATTACGCGTTAGACAAACACTTTAACTTTCTGATTATTTTAACGCTACGTGTTTGACATTTAAGCCTTTCTCTTGTCCGGAAAATGACACTTTGCCTTTTCTGTGGTATTGATGCGATTAAAAGGACTGTTTTTAATCCGATATACAATTGTAACTGTTAGAGATGTCCGATAATGTCAATAAATGCTTTAAAATGTAATATCTGAAATTATCGGTATCGTTTTTTAAATTTATTTTTTAAATCAACATAAAAAACACAAGATACACTTACAATTAGTGCACCAACCCAAAAAACCTCCCTCCCACATTTACACTCATTCGCACAAAAGGGTTGTTTCTTTCTGTTATTAATATTCTGGTTCCTACATTATATATCAATATATATCAATACAGTCTGCAAGGGATACAGTCCGTAAGCACACATGATTGTGTGTGCTGCTGGTCCACTAATAGTACTAACCTTTAACAGTTAATTTTACTCATTTTTATTCATTACTAGTTTCTATGTAACTGTTTTATATTGTTATACTTTCTTTTTTATTCAAGAAAATGTTTTTAATTTATTTATCTTATTTTATTTCATTAATTTTTTTAAAAAGGACCTTATCTTCACCATACCTGGTTGTCCAAATTAGGCATAATAATGTGTTAATTCCACGACTGTATATGTCGGTATCGGTTGATATCGGTATCGGTAATTAAGAGTTGGACAATATCGGAATATCAGATATCGGCAAAAAGCCATTATCGGACATCCCTACTTATGGGCATTAGATATCAAATTCAAGTACCTACTGTACTGTTTACTTGTTGAAATACCCTTTACAAAGCTAAAATCTACCCAAACGACCACTTTGCTGCTGCCAAAAACTGATTTCAAGTAATAATTTTGATACTGACACATCTTATCTCTGCATATTTTACTAATAATACCCTTATGGGCATTACATATATCAAAGTCAACTACCTCCTGTACTGTTTACTTGTTGAACTACCCTTTTTAGAGCTAAAATCTACCCAAACAACCACTTTGCTGCTGCCAAAAATTGATTTCAAGTGATATTTTGATACTGACATCTTATCTCTCTATATTTTACTAGAATACCGTATTTCCTTGAATAGCCGCAGGGGCGTTAATTAATTTAAAACCTCCTGTCACGCCTGCGTTTACCGGAAACCGGCGGGATGGCCGTGCATGCGGTAATTATTTTAAAACCTCTTCTCATGTATGTAAGCATACCATCATGAAAAGCACATTTAATTAAAAAAAACGTTATTATGGTCTTACCTGTACTTATAAATGGAGTCCATTTGCAGCTCCTTCTGACCAAAAGCATCGATAACTTGTTTATAGAAGTCTTCATTATTTTCTTTTTTCCGTTTTAAAAGTCTCTGTCTCGATGGAGATATTCCTTTAATTATTACCTCCTGCTTCCATTGAAAGTCCAGTTTAGAAAACTGTTTTATTTTAGATACCGGTATGTAATTCTCCATGTTAGAAGGAAGAAAAAAAATCTCTTGCTGCGTGTGTTCACTTCTTCTGCAGTACCGGAAGTCACAAGAAGGATCACTAGCGCGGCAGCGCCCTCTACCACCAGGAGGCGGGAGTCATTTAATGACTTATACAGTATTTCACACACGCAGCGACGGTATATTAATAAAACATAGCTGCTTACTGTTCTCTTTAGCATACTGTACCGGTATTCAATAGCTTGGACCTTAAATCCTACTGAATAGCTCTTTATCTTTTTTCCTTTGTGCGATTGTAAACTACTGAAAGCAGCTTCCTCCATTTTGAAAATGAGGACAGATGCGTCACTCGTGACGTAACGAATTTGACCCGGTGGAAGTTCTAGCCATATGCTAAATATTTTGCGAAACGAGTTTGACCCGGTGAAAAATATAGACATGCAATAATAAAATTAATATTTTGCGAAACGAATTTGATCCGGCTTCAATAATAAACCGGCGATAAGGCCAAGCATGCGTTAATTATTTTGAGAAACGAGTTTGACCCGGCAGTAATTCTAGACGTGCGAATACTATATTCCCTGCGCCAATTCAAGGAAATACGGTACCCTTATGGGCATTACATATATCGAAGTCAAGTACCTACTGTACTGTTTACTTATTGAAATACCCTTTACAAAGCTAAAATCTACCCAAACGACCACTTTGCTGCTGCTAAAAATTGATTTCAAGTAATATTTTGATACTGACACATCTTATCTCTGCATATTTTACTAATAATACCCTTACGGGCATTACAAATATCAAAATCAATTACCTACTGTACTGTTTACTTGTTGAAATACCCTTTACAAAACTAAAATCTACCCAAACGACCACTTTGCTGCTGCCAAAAATTGATTTCAAGTAATATTTTGATACTGACACACCTTATCTCTGCATATTTTACTAATAATACCCTTATGGGCATTACATATATCAAAATCAATTACCTACTGTACTGTTTACCTGTTGAACTACCCTTTTTAGAGCTAAAATCTACCCAAACAACCACTTTGCTGCTGCCAAAAATGGATTTCAAGTAATATTTTGATACTGACACATCTTATCTCTTTATATTTTACTAGAATACTCTTATGGGCATTACATATATCAAAATCAAGTACCCAATGTACTGTTTACATGTTGAAATACCCTTTTTAGAGCTAAACTCTACCCAAACAACCACTTTGCTGCTGTCAAAAATTGATTTCCAGTAATATTTTGATACTGACATCTTATCTCTCTATATTTTACTAGAATACTCTTATGGGCATTACATATATCAAAATCAAGTACCTACTGTACTGTTTACTTGTTGAAATACCCTTTACAAAGCTAAAATCTACCCAAACGACCACTTTGCTGCTCCCAAAAATGTATTTCAAGTAATATTTTGATACAGACACATCTTATCTCTGCATATTTTACTAGAAATACCCTTATGGGCATTACATATATCAAAATCAATTACCTACTGTACTGTTTACTTGTTGAACTACCCTTTTTAGAGCTAAACTCTACCCAAACAACCACTTTTCTGCTGGCAAAAATTGATTTCAATTAATATTTTGATACTGACATCTTATCTCTCTATATTTTACTAGAATACTATTATGAGCATTACATATATCAAAATCAAGTACTGTACTGTTTACTTGTTGAAATACCCTTTTAGAGCTCAAATCTACCCAAACAACCACTTTGCTGCTGCCAAAAATTAATTTCAAGTAATATTTTGATACTGACACATCTTATCTCTTTATATTTTACTAGAATACTCTTATGGACATTACATATATCAAAGTCAAGTACCTACTGTACTGTTTACATGTTGACATACCCTTCAAATAAATTTTTGGCAGCAGCAAAGTGGTGGTTTAGGTAGATATTTGCTCTAAAAAGGGTATTTCAACAAGTAAACAGTACAGTAGGTGCTTGATTTTGATAAATGTAATGCCCATAAGTAAAATATGCAGAGATGAGATGTGTCAGTGGTCCTCGTCAGCCAGAGAACTTTGATTTTGGGGCGTCAGCGGTAAAGATTAGATCCATGAAGGAAAAAAGAAAGTGAATGAACGTTTATAACTGATTACATTTACATATGCAGAATTTTTTTTCTTTTTATGAATTAAGTAATGTTTATGACAACCTTTTCCCAAAACAATATAGAATGAGAGATATAACAGGAAAATGCATAAATGTATCATTTGTTTTCAAAACGGTTACAAAAAAGTCGGACCCCGAAAATGTACTGACTTGATGGGGCCCGTGGGACCCCATTTTGAAAATTCCTAGCGCCAACACTGTGCATGTTTATGTTAAAGACCCAATAGCAGCAGAGCACCTGTGGTCCACAGCCGCCTCCCGCAGCGCATCACGGGCCGCCTGTGTGGACTTCCTCCATCCTGAGATGATGGTCTGTGGGTGGATCTTCTTGGCGATGAGCAGCTCCGCCTCCTGTCATGGTACAAGCAAAGTGGGTCCCGTGACCTCATCTTTTGACATAAACATTGAGATTTAGCAGCTTTTTACCCGGAGAAGCTCGGCTGCCAAAACGGTGACAGACGTCGTTCCATCGCCGACCTCATCATCCTGGACCTTGGACATGTCTATACACACGTGCACACACGTCAAGTTCTGCGACACGGCCGCCGTAGAGTTAACACCGAGCGACTTCACTCACCAACAAGAACTTTAGCGGCCGGGTTGTCGACACCGATGGCCTTTAGGATGGTGGCGCCGTCATTTGTCACCGTCACTGTGGCGTCTCTTCCGCCTCCGAGCAGAATTTTATCCTTGTGATGACAACACACAAACATGGTCACAGACGGTCTACGCCCGCTCATGAAGGACGACGAGGAGTCAGTGAACGCCTCACCATGCCTTTGGGTCCGAGAGTGCTCTTCACCAGATCCCCGATGGCAATGGCGCCCACAAAAGACGACTGCAGGAACAACACACACGTTACTTTAGCAAACAGTAACAATCATTCAGTAAGACTGAGCGGAAGATACACACCAGACGAGCAGTTTCAGCTTTCTCCTCATCAGCTCCATGCCTGAAGATGTTGACGGGGGCCATTGACAGGGACGCCTGCAGACATCAACTCATTTTACATCCTTCTTCAAGCCTGATAATTGACCATCCATCCATCTATCTATCCATCTTCTTCCGCTTATCCGAGGTCGGGTCGCGGGGGCAGCAGCATAAGCAGGGAAGCCTTCCCTGCCACTTCGTCCAGCTCCTCCCAAGGGATCCCAAGGCGTTCCCAGGCCAGCCGGGAGACATAGTCTTCCCAACGTGTCGTGGGTCTTCCCCGTGGCCTCCTACCGGTCGGACATGCTCGAAACACCTCCCTAGGGAGGCGTTCGGATGGCATCCTGACCAGATGCCCGAACCACCTCATCTGGCTCCTTTCGATGTGGAGGAGCAGCGGCTTTACTTTGAGCTCCTCCCGGATGACAGAGCTTCTCACCCTATCTCTAAGGGAGAGCCTCGCCACCCGGCGGAGGAAGCTCATTTCGGCCGCTTGTCCTTTCGGTCTTAACCCAAAGCTCATGATCATAGGTGAGGATGGGAACGTAGATCAACCGGTAAATTGAGAGCTTTGCCTTCCGGCTCAGCTACTTCTTCGCCACAACGGATCGATACAGCGTCCGCATTACTGAAGACGCCGCACCGATCCGCCTGTCGATCTCACGATCCACTCTTCCCTCACTCCGTGAACAAGACTCTGAGGTACTTGAACTCCTCCACTTGGGGCAAGATCTCCTCCCCTACCCGGAAATGGCACTCCACCCTTTTCCGGGCGAGAACCATGGACTCGGACTTGGGAGGTGCTGATTCCCATCCCAGTCGCTCGAACCGATCCAGTGAGAGCTGAAGATCTTGGCCAGATGAAGCCATCAGGACCACATCATGTGCAAAAAGCAGAGACCTAATCCTGCAGCCACCAAACCGGATCCCCTCAACGCCTTGACTGCGCCTAGAAATTCTGTCCATAAAAGTTATGAACAGAATCGGTGACAAAGGGCAGCCTTGGCGGAGTCCAACCCTCACTGGAAAATTGACTAAATAAAACTAAATCAAGAACAATGCGTGCTAAAAGTTAGGGAAAATACCTAGATTTAAATACAAACCCCGTTTCCATATGAGTTGGGAAATTGTGTTAAATGTAAATATAAACGGAATACAATGATTTGCAAATCCTTTTCAACCCATATTCAATTGAATGCACTACAAAGATAAGATATTTGATGTTCGAACTCATAAACTTTATTTTTTATTGCAAATAATAATTAACTTAGAATTTCATGGCTGCAACACGTGCCAAAGTAGTTGGGAAAGGGCATGTTCACCACTGTGTTACATCACCTTTTCTTTTAACAACACTCAATAAATGATTGGGAACTGAGGAAACTAATTGTTGAAGCTTTGAAAGTGGAATTCTTTCCCATTCTTGTTTTATGTAGAGCTTCAGTCGTTCAACAGTCCGGGGTCTCCGCTGTCGTATTTTACGCTTCATAATGCGCCACACATTTTCGATGGGAGACAGGTCTGGACTGCAGGTGGGCCAGGAAAGTACCCGCACTCTTTTTTTTCCGAAGCCACGCTGTTGTAACACGTGCTGAATGTGGCCTGGCATTGTCTTGCTGAAATAAGCAGGGGCGTCCATGAAGAAGACGGTGCTTAGATAGCAGCATACAGAATGTTGTTCCAAAACCTGTATGTACCTTTCAGCATTAATGGTGCCTTCACAGATGTGTAAGTTACCCATGTCTTGGGCACTAATACACCCCCATACCATCACACATGCTGGCTTTTCAACTTTGCGTCGATAACAGTCTGGATGGTTCGCTTCCCCTTTGGTCCGGATGACACGATGTCGAATATTTCCAAAAACAATTTGAAATGTGGACTCGTCAGACCACAGAACACTTTTCCACTTTGCATGAGTCCATCTTAGATGATCTCGGGCCCAGAGAAGCCGGCGGCGTTTCTCGATGTTGTTGATAAATGGCTTTCGCTTTGCATAGTAGAGCTTTAACTTGCACTTACAGATGTAGCGACCAACTGTATTTAGTGACAGTGGTTTTCTGAAGTGTTCCTGAGCCCATGTGGTGATATCCTTTAGAGATGGATGTCGGTTTTTGATACAGTGCCGTCTGAGGGATCGAAGGTCACGGTCATTCAATGTTGGTTTCCGGCCATGCTGCTTACGTGGAGTGATTTCTCTAGATGCTCTGAACCTTTTGATGATATTATGGACCAAAGATGTTGAAATCCCTAAATTTCTTGCAATTGAACTTTGAGAAACGTTGTTCTTAAACTGTTTGACTATTTGCTCATGCAGTTGTGGACAAAGGGGTGTACCTCGCCCCATCCTTTCTTGTGAAAGACTGAGCATTTTTTGGGAAGCTGTTTTTATACCCAATCATGGCACCCACCTGTTCCCAATTAGCCTGCACACCTGTGGGATGTTCCAAATAAGTGTTTGATGAGCATTCCTCAACTTTATCAGTATATATTGCCACCTTTCCCAACTTCTTGTCACGTGTTGCTGGCATCAAATTCTAAAGTTAATGATTATTTGCAAAAACAAAAAAAAGTTTATCAGTTTGAACATCAAATATGTTGTCTTTGTAGCATATTCAACTGAATATGGGTTGAAAATGATTTGCAAATCATTGTATTCCGTTTATATTTACATCTAACACAATTTCCCAACTCATATGGAAACGGGGTTTGTAAATCAAGAACAATGTATGCTAAACGTTCGCAAACGAAGAATTCCGAGGTTCATTAAACGCAGCATCATTCATCGTGGAAAGCACTGGAAGCTTTACCGCATAGTACCAAACTAAGTGAAATGCGGCAAGAACACACAGATTAAGCAACTTTTAGGCAATACAACGGCAATGAGTTGTAAAAGTCACCACTTTAGTCATTCTGCTATGTCATGTTCTTTTACGGCTCGCTGACAGCCACAAAGGCAGAATGACGAGCTAAGCTAACATGCTAACCAGCAATGGGGAGAATAAGCCATATAAAAAGGACACAACTCAACAGACTTATCCATTACTTCGTTTTATATGAAATAATGAACATTTGAAAGCATCACATGACGTGTGAGGATGTTTAAATCCAGCTCGGACGCAAGCAAATTAGCGGTTTTGATGGCAGCTTAACGCCCATGTGCTCGCCGGCTAGCGCTGCTCGCTAACGTAGAGCCAAGCCGCGCAGAGGAAGAAGCAACGGCGGATTCTTAATATTGGCTCAGTCTGAATGTTTATCCTGAAGGTCAGTGCTGTCTTTAGTGCCATTTGTGATAGTACGCAGTCAATATAGAAGGAAGAAACTCACCATGATGCGCTTGGTTTTGGCTACGCACAGCAAGAAGGGAAGGACAACGGCGTGACGTCACTCACGTAAAATACGTAACATTTTTCTTAAAGCGACGCCCTCACGCAAAATGCGTAACGTTTTCTTCAAGCGACGCCCTTGCGCAAAATGCGTAATGTTTTCTTCAAGCGACGCCCTCACGCAAAATGCGTAACGTTTTCTTCAAGCGACGCCCTCGCGCAAAATGCGTAAAATTTTCTTCAAGCGAAGCCCTTGCGTAAAATGCGTAACGTTTTTCTTAAAGCGACGCCCTCACGTAAAATGCGTAACGTTTTTCTTAAAGTGACGCCGTCACGCAAAAATGCGTAACGTTTTGATAAAGTGACAGAAAATATACATCGTCACAATATTAAAGAATAATAAGAGAAACTACTTCCGGGTTCCAGGGTCCCGTTAGGCTACTGTTTATTTACCTGCATCAGTGCCGGTTTGGGAATATTTAGAACGGGTTAGCGACAAATATATAAGCGACGATGAAAGCATATTTAAAATGGGATGGAGTGGATTTATACACAAATACAAAATAATAAAAATAAAAATACAAAATATTTATATATAAAATATAGGAAAAGATTGGAGGCACATCCTGTCTTCACATCTGGAAGGGTCCACAAATTAAGCATTAATCCAAATTTACACATGTGTTGCTAAGTAACATAATTGACATAACATGCCTTGCCGCTGTGATCGTGACGCTAATGAGAAAAAGGATAAGTTTGTTTGCAGTTGATTTCCTGCTACAAATATTAGTCTAATTTACAATTCATGTATGCAGTTGTTTTTATAGTGGCAAAGTTCATATTTTGTGTCATTATTTTTGCTGTATATGTCCCTGTTGTTGAGCAATGTTTGCAAGTGTTTTAAAGGTTTAGCATGCTGTTGAAATGTATTCATCTACAAAACCCAAAACCAGTGAAGTTGTCACGTTGTGTAAATGGTAAATAAAAGCAGAATACAATGATTTGCAAATCCTTTTCAACTTATATTCAATTGAATAGACTGCAAAGACAAGATATTTAACGTTCAAACTGGTAAACTTTGTTATTTTTTGCAAATATTAGCTCATTTGGAATTTGATGCCTGCAACATGTTTAAAAAAAGCTGGCACACGTGGCAAAAAAGACAGAGAGAGTTGAGGAATGCTCATCAAACACTTAATTGGAACATCTCACAGGTGAACAGGCAAATTGGGAACAGGTGGGTGCCATGATTGGGTATAAAAGCAGCTTCCATGAAATGCTCAGTCATTCACAAACAAAGATGGGGCGAGGGTCACCACTTTGTCAACAAATGTGTGAGAAAATTGTCGAACAGTTTAAGGACAACATTTCTCAACCAGCTATTGCAAGGAATTTAGGGATTTCACCATCTAAGGTCTGTAATATCATCAAAAGGTTCAGAGAATCTGGAGAAATCACTGCACGTAAGCGATGATATTACAGACCTTCGATCCCTCAGGCGGTACTGCATCAAAAAGCGACATCAGTGTGTAAAGGATATCACCACATGGGCTCAGGAACACTTCAAAAAAACCATTGTCAGTAACTACAGTTGGTCGCTACATTTGTAACTAGGGCCGTCCGATAATATCGGACTGCCGATATTATCGGCCGATAAATGCTCTAAAATGTAATATCGGAAATTATCGGTATCGGTTTCAAAAAGTAAAATGTATGACTTTTTAAAACGCCGCTGTGTACACAGACGTAGGGAAAAGTACAGAGCGCCAATAAACCTTAAAGGTGCTGCCTTTGCGTGCCGGCCCAGTCACATAATATCTACGGCTTTTCACACACTCAAGTGAATGCAAGGCATACTTGGTCAACAGCCATACAGGTCACGCTGAGGGTGACCGTATTAACAACTTTAACACTGTTACAAATATGCGCCACACTGTGAACCCACACCAAACAAGAATGACAAACACATTTGGGGAGAACATCCGCACCGTAACACAACATAAACACAACAGAACAAATACCCAGAACCCCTTGCAGCACTAACTCCTACGGGACGCTACAATATACACCCCCCGCTACCCCCAAACCCCCCCACCTCAACCACGCCCACCTCAACCTCCTCATGCTCTCTCAGGGAGAGCATGTCCCAAATTCCAAGCTGCTGTTTTGAGGCATGTTAAAAAAAATAATGCACTTTGTGACTTCAATAATAAATATGGCAGTGCCATGTTGGCATTTTTTTCCCATAACTTGAGTTGATTTATTTTGGAAAACCTTGTTACATTGTTAAATGCATTCAGCGGGGCATCACAACAAAATTAGGCATAATAATGTGTTAATTCCACGACTGTATATATCGGTATCGGTTGATATCGGAATCGGTAATTAAGAGTTGGACAATATCGGAATATCGGCAAAAAAGCCATTATCGGACATCTCTATTTGTAAGTGCAAGTTAAAACTATACAATGCAAAGCCAAAGCCATTTATCAACAACACCCGGAGACGCCGCCGGCTTCGCTGGGCCCGAGCTTGGAAACTGGATGTCATGTCCTCCGGACCAAAGAGGAAAAGAACCATCTGGATTGTTCTAGGCGCAAAGTGTAAAAGCCAGCATGTGTGATGGTATGGGGGTGTATTAGTGCCCAAGACATGGGTAACTTACACATCTGTGAAGGCACCATTAATGCTGAAAGGTGCAGACAGGTTTTGGAGCAACATATGTTGCCATCCAAGCAACGTTATCATGGACTATTTTACGCACCTGCGGTCTGCTCTGCTGCTAAGACTTCTGGGTAATGTAGTGTGGAGGATGCATATATGTTTAAGAGTTCTTTCTTTTTACATAGCCATGTTTAGAGTAGCTAGTACTTTTCCTTTGTATATTCCACCAGTCTCTCTTTGTCTTCAGATTGTCTGTTTAGTGTCTTAAACCATCAGGAATGTGAAACCGAACCCCCAAATCTTCCTTATCAGTGTTGCGAGGGGGAGAGGGGGGGGGCTTTCTTTGTGTGCAAGAAGTTGGCTTTTCCGTTTGAGTGTCAGATCAACTAGAGTAGCCGATATGAACGTATTGGTTAAACTGATCTCCTAAAGGTTTAGTAAAACTTGAAAATATTCCTATTCTGTCTTGATGGTCCTTCTTACTCAGCATATATGTCATCGAAAGAACTTGGGATTGACCAGTAACTTAGATTTCCTGGGAGGAAGAGCTGGTCTGACGCAACGGTAGTTACACAATAACTACCAACACAAGGTATTGTGACACAGATTTGATTTCTTTAAAGACTCTTAACTGGAGTGACAATGTTGTCCGTCTGCCGAGCTCGCGAGGAAAGACGTGATAATGATTTGAAACTCTTCAAGAATGTCATTTTTCGCTGGTCTTCTTTAGGCTCCGCCTACCGCCTCTGCGATTGGCTGGCTGGACAGGCAGGCAGTAGATGTGCATGGGGAACTTCCTGAAGTAACTGCTGACCCAGGGTCTGTAGGAGGATGAACACAAACATGGCAGTGAGTCTCTGGCATCTTCCAGGTCACGTGTCAGGACATATACATACAAACCCCGTTTCCATATGAGTTGGGAAATTGTGTTAGATGTAAATATAAACGGAATACAATGATTTGCAAATCATTTTCAACCCATATTCAGTTGAATATGCTACAAAGACAACATATTTGATGTTCAAACTGATAAACCTTTTTTTTTTTCAAATAATCATTAACTTTAGAATTTGGTGCCAGCAAAAAGTGACAAAGAAGTTGGGAAAGGTGGCAATAAATACTGATAACGTTGAGGAATGCTCATCAAACACTTATATGGAACATGCCACAGGTGAACAGGCTAATTGGGAACAGGTGGGTGCCATGATTGGGTATAAAAGTAGACTCCATGAAATGTTCAGTCATTCACAAACAAGGATGGGGCGAGGGTCACCACTTTGTCAACAAATGCGTGAGCAAATTGTTGAACAGTTTAAGAACAACATTTCTCAACCAGCTATTGCAAGGAATTTAGGGATTTCACCATCTACGCTCCGTAATATCATCAAAGGGTTCAGAGAATCTGGAGAAATCACTGCACGTAAGCAGCTAAGCCCGTGACCTTCCATCCCTCAGGCTGTACTGCATCAACAAGCGGCATCAGTGTGTAAAGGATATCACCACATGGGCTCAGGAACACTTCAGAAACCCACCGTCAGTAACTAAAGTTGGTCGCTACATCTGTAAGTGCAAGTTAAAACTCTCCTATGCAAGGCGCAAACCTTTTATCAACAACACCCAGAAACGCAGTCGGCTTCGCTGGGCCTGAGCTCATCTAAGATGGACTGATACAAAGTGGAAAAGTGTTCTGTGGTCTGACGAGTCCACATTTCAAATTGTTTTTGGAAACTGTGGACGTCGTGTCCTCCGGACCAAAGAGGAAAAGACCCATCCGGATTGTTCTAGGCGCAAAGTGTAAAAGCCAGCATGTGTGATGGTATGGGGGTGTATTAGTGCCCAAAACATGGGTAACTTACACATCTGTGAAGGCGCCATTAATGCTGAAAGGTACATACAGGTTTTGGAGCAACATATGTTGCCATCCAAGCAACGTTACCATGGACGCCCCTGCTTATTTCAGCAAGACAATGCCAAGCCACGTGTTACATCAACGTGGCTTCATAGTAAAAGAGTGCGGGTACTAGACTGGCCTGCCTGTAGTCCAGACCTGTCTCCCATTGAAAATGTGTGGCGCCAGGCTCGGCCCTAACCAATCTGGCGCCCTAGGCAAGATTTTAGGTGGCGCCCCCCCACATCGGCAGTGAAGTGTATATACTCACAAGAAACCGAATAGCTTTGTCTTTGACCTTTTTTTTTACTTAAAGAAAGCAAATTAACAATCAGAATAGTTTACAAGATAAAAAAAATATGGATAAATAAATGAATACAAAAAATAAAAAATGAATATATGAAATACAATATTTTTTACATACATAAACACAAAATAAAACGTGTCAACAAGTTGCATAAAATAAATTAAAAATACAATATAAATAAGGCACTGCACAAAACAAGATATCAAACCAGTATGACTTTAACAACTATATTACAAAAAAAGGGGATCCTACAGTTCTCTATTTGTGCTTTTTAATATTGCATGAACTAGAATGACTTACAAATTACTGTACACCAGGGAGTACTGTAATTACCTAACGTTACATTATTATTTTCCATAACAATTTAGCCCCCTCCACAATATTAACCCGACGTTAAAACAGAACTAGCTATTTATTGATTAGCAATTGCCGAATCATGTAACATTAGCTTAATGCTAAAAAGCCAGGTTACTATCACATTCTGTAACAGACAATTTCATGTAGGCTAACCTTACCTACCTGCTACCTCTGTCTTTTTCTCGTTTCTCCTCTTCTTTTCTCTTTTTTCTTCCCTGGGCACCTGACAGTTTTGGCCGTTTTGACATCTTGTGTTGATTTTTTTTATGTGGTGACGTCTAAAAAGAGTCATGATACGGGAAGGGAGGGGGCGCACCGTGCCGGGGGAGGGGGGGGGGCGTAATGTTGTAACAAATAATATTTCTATTAGATAGGCTTTACTTTGCATTTTAATTAACGTGGGATTATTTTATGTATTTAGAAATAATAGTACCAACTTTTTTTTTTTTCTTTTTTTTTTTCCTCCAACATTTGTGGCACTGGCGTGGCGCCCCCTGATGGACGGCGCCCTTAGCATTTGCCTATACGGCCTATGCCACGGGCCGGCCCTGTGTGGCGCATTATGAAGCCTAAAATAGCACAAGGGAGACCCCCGGACTGTTGAACAACTTAAGCTGTACATCAAGCAAGAATGGGAAAGAATTCCACCTGAGAAGCTTCAAAAATGTGTCTCCTCAGTTCCCAAACCTTTACTGAGTGTTGTTCAAAGGAAAGGCCATGTAACACAGTGGTGAACATGCCCTTCAAATATGTTGTCTTTGTAGTGCATTCAACTGAATATGGGTTGAAAATGATTTGCAAATTATTGTATTCCGTTTATATTTACATCTAACACAATTTCCCAACTCATATGGAAACAGGGTTTGTATATATATATATATATATATATATATATATATATATATATATATATATATATATATATATATATATACTTGGCCACGCGCTGGCCGAGGCTGAGGAGGCAGAGGCTCTTCCTCATCTCCCGGTTCTCTTCTCCCTGCAGGAAGTCGGCCTCTTGCTTCCGCAGGACGTGGAGACGCAGTGACTCCCTGAGCTGTTCTTCGACAGATCCCAGCTGCAAGACAGTCACATGACCCGTGTTGTTCATTGTGCGTCACTAGGCAGCACTGTCCTCTAGTGGGCGCTGTGTAAGAGTGACCTCCTCCAGCAGAGTCCTGTTGGCCTCCACCGTCCGGTTCTCCTTGGCCTCTTGCTCGTCTTCTTGCTCACGACTCCCGCCTGCTCTGCATAACGCCATCTGCTGGAGGAAGTTGTCACGTTGTGTAAATGGTCAATAAAAAGAGAATACAATGATTTGCAAATCCTTTTCAACTCATATTCAATTGAATAGACTGCAAAGACAAGATATTTAACCTTCAAACTGGTCAACTTTGTTTTTTTTTGCAAATATTTGCTCATTTGGGATTGGATGCCTGCAACATGTTTCAAAAAAGCTGGCACGAGTGGCAAAAAAGACTGAGAAAGTTGAAGAATGCTCATTATTTTGAACATCCCACAGGGGAACAGGCTAATTGGGAACAGGTGGGTGCCATGATTGGGTATAAAAGTAGATTCCATGAAATGCTCAGTCATTCACAAACAAGGACGGGGCGAGGGTCACCACTTTGTCAACAAATGCGTGAGCAAACTGTTGAACAGTTTAAGAACAACATTTCTCAACCAGCTATTGCAAGGAATTTAGGGATTTCACCATCTACGCTCCGTAATATCAAAAGGTTCAGAGAATCTGGAGAAATCACTGCACGTAAGCGGCAAGGCCAAAAACCAACATTGAATGCCCGTGACCTTCACCTAGTAGTTAAAACTTTACTATGCAAAGCGAAAGCAACATATGTTGCCATCCGAGCAACGTCTTTTTCATGGACGCCCCTCCTTATTTTAGTGGCAAGGCCGTGACCTTCGATCCCTCAGGCGGTACTGCATCAAAAAGCGACATCAGTGTGTAAAGGATATCACCACATGGGCTCAGGAACACTTCAGAAAACCACTGTCAGTAACTACAGTTGGTCGCTACATCTGTAAGTGCAAGTTAAAACTCGACTATGCAAAGCGTGGGCCATTTATCAACAACACCCAGAAACGCCGCCGACTTTGCTGGGGCCGAGCTCATCTAAGATGGACTGATGCAAAGTGGAAAAGAGTTCGGTGGTCTGACGTGTCCACATTTCAAATTGGTTTCGGGAACTGTGGACGTCGGAAAAGAAAGACGAAAAAAACCATCCGGATTGTTCTAGGCGCAAAGTGTAAAAGCCAGCATGTGTGATGGTATGGGGGTGTATTAGTGCCCAAGACATGGGTAATCTACACATCTGTGAAGGCACCAAAGGTACATACAGGTTTTGGAGCAACATATGTTGCCATCCAAGCAACGTTATCATGGACGCCCCTGCTTATTTCAACAAGACAATGTGTGTTATAACAGCGTGGCTTCATAGTAAAAGGGTGTTGGTCCACACACACATTCATGTCAACAACAACATTCATGATGGTCCACACACACACATTCATGTCAACAACAACATTCATGATGGTCCACACACACATTCATGTCATGATGGTCCACACACACACATTCATGTCAACAACAACATTCATGATAGTCCACACACACATTCATGTCATGATGGTCCACACACACACACACACACACACACACACACTCATGTCAACAAGCAGCCCCGAGTGTCGGCAAATCGGCTGGCCGCTTGCTCAGCTGCACGCCCCCCTGAGCTCCCATCATGCTTTGCAGCCCACACGCACCGCATCAAATGTCACTTAATGACATGTTCTAAGAGGAACTGAGAAGAAGACACCATTTCCTCCAAAGATAGTTTCCATGGTGACAAACACACATACTTTGTACATGTACACTACTTAAAAAAACCAATAGGGACTAAATAAGCCAATCAGAGAGCTGCATTTGTTGATTTGTTGGATTACCAGCACATAAATGTGATCCACTGATTAAAATCTTGGCGCTAACTCTTCAATGCGCATGTGGAGTTTGTATCGCAAACACAACTTTGTCATGTCTACAGCTAAATGTGTGATGTCAATGCAGGAGTGCAATGAATTAAGAGGATTGGATGCAATGCAATGCAGGAGAAACTCACCTTGTGTGGAGTGTCTGCTGTGTCAGCTGTGAATGAGTGAGTGTTAGTGAGCACATGAACGACTCCTCTGACGCGCTCACCATCTCACTTCTATTTACTGACAATATTTTGAATTGTTTCTTGTTTTTTTTTTTTGCAGAATGAGTCATGGAAAACACTTTATTATTGACATTTATTTATTTGAAGAAGAGCCATGTTCGTCATAATGTTGGTATTTATTTAATAACATAATTAACAATAACAATTTCACTTTCATTAATTCCCTTTCATAAATAAGTTGGTGTTTATGATGAAGAACTTTTATTTATTTTTTATTTTTTTACATTTTTTTCCAAGAAAGCCTTGCAATCTTTCTTTTGTCCGGCAGATGGCGTTGTGCACATTCAGCTGTCTGTGATAGATAGATGTACATTTATCTAGTACACAGGTGTCAAACTCAGATGTGGCCCGCCACTTCATTTTATTTGGCCATCGAAAGCCTAGAAATAATATGTATCAATAAAGTACTGGTAACTTTTCTTACTGAATGTATTTTTTCTGTCTATGTCGGGAGAAAAAATACACGTACTCCATGTAATTGCAAATTATGTTAACTTAAATATGGCAAAAATATATGATCAAACATTCAAACCATTTTTAAAATATAAATAAATATTAATAATAATGATGTCAAAGCAAGTTATCCATCAATTTGTGCAATGTATCAGTAGCAATAGATTTCATGGTCAAATTGTGAAATTTACTGTGGTTTTTACAGCATTTTTCTTTAAATAATAAAAAAAAAAAACTGTTCTTTTTTACTGTAATAAACTGTGGTGCCGTTTTGGCATTTATAGTAATACACCGAAAAATCTACAGTTTGAAGTAAAAACAAAACAAAAAAAAACCTGGTAGCTCAGGTGCCAAAATTATACTATTTTAATTTACAGTAAAAAAAAATAATGTCAATTTTACAGTAAAATTCTGGCCACTGAGCTGCCTTTTATTTTATTTCTTACAATAAAAACAGCAGTACTGTTTTTACGTTTACAGTAATATACACTACATTTTGAGGTGAAATTATTGCAACTTACCATATATTTTTTTACATTTTAACTTTAAAAAAATTACTAATAAAATGCATTAAAAAATTGTGTAATAATAGTATTCACTGTTAGAAGTGGCCAAACATAACTGCGATTTGGCCCTCAGTGAAAACTTCTTTAAATGAAAAAAAAAAAAAAGTTCTTTTTTACTGTAATGAACTGTGGTGCCGTTTTGGCATGTACAGTAATACACCGAAAAATCTACACTTGTTGATTTGCAGTAAAAAAAAAAAAAAAAAACCAAAAAAAAACCTGGTAGCTCAGGTGCCAAAATTTTACTGTAAAATTGCATTTTTTTTTATTTACAGTAAAAAACTAATGTAAATTTTACAGTAAAATTCTGGCAACTGAGCTACCTTTTTTAATTTTATTTTTCTTACAATAAAAACAGCAGTACTGTTTTTACATTTACAGTAATATCCACTACGTTTTGAGGTGAAATTATTGCAACTTACCATATATTTTTTTTACATTTTAATAATAATAAAAAAAACCTAATAAAATGCATTAAAAAATTGTGCAATCATAGTATTCACTGTTAGAAGCGGCCAAACATAACTGCGATTTGGCCCTCAGTGAAAACTTCTCAAATAAAAAAAAAAATTTTTTTTTTTTTTTACTGTAATAAACTGTGGTGCCGTTTTGGCATGTACAGTAATACACCGAAAAATCTACAGTTGTTGATTTGCAGTAAAAAACAAAAACAAAACAAAACAAAACTGGTAGCTCAGGTGCCAAAATGTTACTGTAAAATTGCTTTTTTTTTATTTACAGTAAAAAAAAAAAAAAGTCAATTTTGCAGTAAAATTCTGGCAACTGAGCTGCCTTTTTTTATTTTTTTTTTTTTTTAGAATAAAAACAGCAGTACTGTTTTTCCATTTACAGTAATATACACTACATTTTGAGGTGAAATTATTGCAACTTACCATATTTTTTTTTAACACTTTAGTTAAAAAAAAAATCTACTAATAAAATGCATAAAAAAATTGTGTAATCATAGTATTCACTGTTAGAAGCGGCCAAACATAACTGCGATTTGGCCCTCAGTGAAAACTTCTTTAAATGAAAAAAAACAAACTGTTCTTTTTTTACTGTAATAAACTGTGGTGCCGTTTTGGCATTTACAGTAATACACCGAAAAATCTACATTTTGAAGTAAAAACAAAACAAACAAAAAACCTGGTAGCTCAGGTGCCAAAATGTTACTGTAAAATTGAATTTTTTTTATTTACAGTAAAAAAAACTAATGTCAATTTTACAGTAAAATTCTGGCCACTGAGCTGCCTTTTATTTTATTTTTTATTTTTTTACAATAAAAAGAGCAGTACTGTTTTTACATTTACAGTAATATACACTACATTTTGAGGTGAAATAATTGCAACTAACCATATATTTTACATACATTTTAATTTTTAAAAAATTACTAATAAATGCATTAAAAAATGGTGTAATCATAGTATTCACTGTTAGAAGCGGCCAAACATAACTGCGATTTGGCCCTCAGTGAAAACTTCTTTAAATGAAAAAAAAACCTGTTCTTTTTTACTGTAATAAACTGTGGTGTCGTTTTGGCATTTATAGTAATACACCGAAAAATCTACACTTGTTGATTTGCGGTAAAAAAAAACAACAAAAAAAACCCTGGTAGCTCAGGTGCTAAAATTTTACTGTAAAATTGCTTCTTTTTTTTGTTATTTACAGTACAAAAAAAAAGTCAATTTTACAGTACAATTGTGGCCACTGAGCTGCCTTTTATTTTATTTTTTTATTTTTTTTTACAATAAAAACAGCAGTACTGTTTTCCAATTTACAGTAATATACACTACATTTTGAGGTGAAATTATTGCAACTTACCATATATTTTTTTTACATTTTAATAAAAAAAAAAAATACTAATAAAATGCATAAAAAAATTGTGTAATCATAGTATTCACTGCTAGAAGCGGCCAAACAAAACAAACAAAAAACCTGGTAGCTCAGGTGCCAAAATATTACTGTAAAATTGTTTTTTTTTTATTTACAGTAAAAAAAAACTAATGTAAATTTTACAGTAAAATTCTGGCAACTGAGCTGCCTTTTATTTTTGTATTATTTTTTTTACAATAAAAATAGCAGTACTGTTTTTACATTTCAGTAATATACACTACATTTTGAGGTGACATTATTGCAACTTACCATATATTTTTTTACACTTTAGTTAAAAAAAATCTACTAATAAAATGCATCAAAAAATTGTGTAATAATAGTATTTACTGTTAGAAACGGCCAAACATAACTGCGATTTGGCCCTCAGTGAAAACCGCTTTGACACCTCTGGTCTAGTTATGATTATTAATAACAAGGCAAAGAAGATAATACATAATGACCCTATGCTACATACTCCGGTACAGTAGATGGCAGTATGCACCATTTAAGTTAAGGCTGCAACCCGCCAGAAAACTTAAGGAAGAAGAAGAAGAAGAAGACATGCGCAGTACAGGAATGTGTGAACATTGTAAAGTATTAGAAAGAGCAAAACACGTTTTTTTTTTAAATGTACTAAATATAATATGGAAAGACTGACTATGACTGACCTGTGGATAGGACGCTGAAAAGGGGAAAAAAGTATGGGAGTTTTTGAACGATACTGGACTCGAGAGATTGTTAACGTAATTATAAAATGAAACTGAAGATGGCAGTAATGCAACACGACGGATGCCAGCTGCCATAAAACTGAAGAGAAGAAGACGACATGCGCAGTACAGGAATGTGTGAACAATGTAAAATATTAGAAACATTAACTTTATAGTTGCTAACATTTATGGATATAACTCGGTGCCCGACAATACTATTTTATATAATGAGGTGGAAAATAGAATCCTACACTGGCTTGCCAAATTTCCAAATGCTTATATACTTGTAGGAGGTGACTTAAATACTGTCATTGACAATTCACTTGATAGATGGCCACCAGGCTCTCAAAATAGTGTCAGCTCAAATCTAAAGTTACCAATGCAAAGGCTTGATCTAATTGATGCCTGGAGATATAAAAATCCTGATAAGACATCCTTTACCTGGTCTAACAAGTCAGGCTCAAGAAAATCTAGAATAGACATGTGGTTAATTTCTAAATCACTGCAAAACAATGTTACTGTTCAAATTCTCTCCACTCCTTTGACTGATCATAGAGCTATACAGATTCACATCTCTCTACATCCCTCTCACAATTGTTTAAAAAGTTCATACTGGAAACTCAATAGTTCGGTTTTATGTCATGAAGCAGTTAAAATAAAGATTAAAGATCTAATAGAATTGTTTTTTAATAAAGCCAAAACCCAAAACAATTATGGTAGTAATTGGGAACTCTTTAAATATGAGGTAGGTAAATTTATTAGAAAATATTGCAGTAATCTAGCTAAGAATAAGCGTTCTGAGGAAGAAAATGTGATTTCCATCATTACTGCATTATCCTCTTTATGTCCAGATAATATGTCAGCAGAAGAAAAAGAAAGTCTCTTAGAAAACCAAAATAAATTAGACAAAATGTATCAATCGAAAGCAGAAGGAGCCTTTGTAAGATCTAGAAAACAATGGCTGGAGGAAGGTGAACAAAATTCTGCGTATTTCTTTCGTTTAGAAAAATCGCAGGCTCAAAACAACACCATTGATCAACTGAAAATAAACGATTTGATTTGCAATGATGCAAAACAGATTGCAAATTATTGTTCTCAATTTTACAAAAAATTATACAATAGTCAATACTGTGAAAGTGATGCTATTTCGTTTATGGATGCCTTAACTGAAACTAAGTCAATCAGCACAGCTGACCAGGGATTCTGTGACCGTCCAATCTGTCTCAAGGAAGTAGTGGAATCAATTAATAGTTTAAAAAATAACAAATCTCCTGGGGTGGATGGTATTACATCTGAATTCTATAAAATATTTTCAAAAGAGCTAGCTCCTTTCTTACTAGAAGTGTTTTGTGAAAGTATTGATACAGGTGCCCTTCCTCCAACTTTAACACAAGGCCTCATTACCCTTATACCCAAACCAAACAAAGATTTACTGATTATTGATAATTGGCGTCCAATTAGCCTCCTAAACAATGACTATAAGATTGTAGCTATTATTTTTGCTAAACGTTTAAAATTGGTTCTGGATGACATAATTGATGAGACACAGTCAAGATTTATGAGAGGGAGACACATTTCGAATAATATCAGGCTTGTACTTGACATACTGGATTACCCAGAGGTCATTAATGATGAAGGCTTCCTGCTTTTCCTGGACTTCTACAAAGCTTTTGACTCGATCGAACATGAATTTATCTTCCGGACACTTGACAAATTTGGCTTCGGCAATTTTTTCCGCAAAACAATCAAGACTTTGTACTGCAATGGCAATAGTTCAATAAAGCTAAAATCTGGTACATCCCCAAGATTCGAATTAAAACGTGGGATACGGCAAAGTTGTCCTATTTCTCCATATTTATATTTGTTAGCCACCCAATTGCTATCGGTGCATATAAAATCTAGCTGTTTAAAGGGGATCTCTATATTAGACAGAGAAATAACTATCAGCCAACTGGCTGATGACACAACACTCTTTTTGAAGGACTCTTCTCAAATTCCTCTTGCCTTGCCTATATTCATGTTTTTTCCTTGGCTTCTGGTCTCCGTCTGAATGTGAATAAGTGTGAACTAATGGCTGTGAAGAGATGTGAAATGATGTCTATATGTCAAATTCCAGTTAAGGATAGTATTAATTACCTAGGAATACTTATCACTAAAAATCAGAGTTCTAGATCGGTCTTGAACTTTAATCCAATAGTAGAAAAAACTAAGAAAAGATTTAACCAATGGCTACAGAGAGATTTATCCTTAAAAGGCAGAACCTTGCTTTCCAAAGCAGAAGGTATCTCCAGGCTTACGTATGCGGCTATTTCTTTAGATGTTAACCAAAAAATATGTAAAACTATTGACAAAATACTTGTTGACTTTGTTTGGAAAAACAAAATTCATTATATTAAGAAATCTGTTATAATGAACAATTATAATCAGGGTGGTCTAAACTTTCTGGATTTCACTACACTAAACAACACCTTCAAGATTAATTGGATACGACACTATTTGAAAGACCCTACCTCAATTTGGAACTTCATTTCTCATCATGTATTTTCTAACCTTGGAGGCCTAAAATTTTTGCTATTGTGTAACTACAGCATTGATAGGATTCCTGTTGCTCTTTCAAACTTCCACAAACAAGCCCTTCTGGCATGGTCTCTTATATACAAGCACAATTTCTCACCTACCAAATACTTCATTTGGAACAATAAAGATATATGTTACAAAAGGAAATCTCTTTTCCTCAACAATTGGTTCAACAATGATATTATTTTAGTGAGTCAGCTTTTCAATAAGGAAGGTCAACTTTTTAATTACCAAGAATTTCTCAACCACTTTAAGGTCCCTGTAACTCCCAAACAATTTGCCATTGTATTTGATGCCATTCCAACGGGTGTTGTTATGTTGTACAGGGCTTACTCATCTCCTCTTTCTGCTGTAAAAAATTGTGAATGATCCACTTGACACTCCTGTGGGGAAACTTTGCTTTGATCAGAAAAATAACAGAAAAATCCGCAGCTTATTCCAAAATGATTGTGTGTCTGTCTCCTATGTAATTGCGCTCTGGAATAATATTGTGAATGACATCTGCTGGGTCAAAACATGGTCCCTTCCTAACAGGTATTTACTTACCAACAAAGTCAAAGAGATATCTTTTAAAATCATTCATCGTTATTACCCTGTAAAGACTGTGATGGTTAGATACAAGAAGGACATTGATGTTACCTGCACCTTATGTAACATGCATCCAGAGACTGTTTACCACCTGTTTTGGACTTGTGAAAGCACTCGATCACTATGGCAGGGCATCTGTCGCTTCATCCTGGACAATATTCACGACACATGTGTGCTTTGTTTTAAAGATGTGATATTTGGTTTTACACTATATGAACAAAAATTGAAAATGAATTTTACCTTTGCAACCTCATTATACTATTGGCTAAGTTTTATATTCATAAATGTAAGTTTCTCAATACCCGACCTGTCTTTTGTGCCTTTAAAAAAGAGTTAGAACTGTACATTAAGACACTCTCTACCTCTAGCAACCAGAAAGCTGTGAAGACGATTATGCTGTGTTCCAAATTTGAGTTGTTTACTGAAATTGAGTGAGCCTATGGCTTTGCACTTTGTTTATATTATATATATATGTTTTTTTTGCATTCTATTTTAGTTACTTTGAATTTATAACCCCCTGGCGCTGCTTTGTATTCTTTTTGTACTGTTTTGTACTACTTTTGTACTTATTTGATTGTTGAAATGTTGAAATGTATAAATAAAACTTTTAAAAAAAAATAAAAAAAATATTAGAAACAGTAAAACTCGTTTTTTTGTATTTTTTTGGAATGTACTAAATAAAATATAGAAAGACTGACTATAACTGACCCGTGGATAGGACGCTGAAAAAGGGGGAAAAGTATTGGAGTTTTTGAACGATACTGGACTCAAGGAGAGATTGTAATGTAATTATAAAATGAAACTGAAGATGGCAGTAATGCAACACAGACGGATGCCAGCTGCCGTAAAATTGAAGAGAAGAAGAAGAAGACATGCGCAGTACAGGAATGTGTGAACAATGTAAAATATTAGAAACAGTATAACACGTTTTTGTTTTTTTTTGGAATGTACTGAATATAATATAAAAAGACTGACCTGTGGATAGGACGCTGAAAAAGGGGGAAAAGTGTTGGAGTTTTTGAACGATACTGGACTCAAGGAGAGATTGTAATGTAATTATAAAATAAAACTGAAGATGGCAGTATTGCAACACAGACGGATGCCAGCTGCCGTAAAACTGAAGCGAAGAATAAGAATAAGACATGCGCAGTACAGCAATGTGTGAACAATGTTAAAATATAAGAAACAGTATAACACGTATTTTTTTTTTTTTGGAATGTACTAAATATAATATAAAAAGACTGACTATGACTGACCCGTGGATAGGACGCTGAAAAAGGGAAAAAAGTATGGGAGTTTTTGAACGATACTGGACTCAAGGAGAGATTGTAACGTAATTATAAAATTAAACTGAAGATGGCAGTATTGCAACACAGACGGATGACAGCTGCCGTAAAACTGAAGAGAAGAAGAAGAAGACATGCGCAGTACAGGAATGTGTGAACAATGTAAAATATTAGAAACAGTATAACACGTTTTTTTGGAATGTACTAAATATAATATATAAAGACTGACTATGACTGGGACCTGCGGATAGGACGCTGAAAAAGGGAAACAAGTATGGGAGTTTTTGAACGATACTGGAACTGGACTCAAGGAGAGATTGTAATGTAATTATAAAATTAAACTGAAGATGGCAGTATTGCAACACAGACGGATGACAGATGCCGTAAAACTGAAGAGAAGAAGAAGAAGACATGCGCAGTGCGTACCACATACGGGGCTAATTGCTAAATGCTAATACAGCATGATATAACTGTCGCGGTGCATTTGTCATATATTGTTTGAGGAAGAAGAATCCCGCAAGAGTCACGCCCGGACCCGCAACAAGTAATGTTGAACTTGCTTTAAAGTCTGTAAAGTAACCCCCGCGTCCCCGAAAAGGACAAGCGGTAGCAAATGTATGGATGGATGATAATAATGACGCTGTGCTTGTTTTAGTGCTCAGGTGTGTGATGGTCGGTGTCCGTGGAAACTTCCGGACATGTTCTCGGATCCACCAGAGGTCCTCCGAGAGTCCACTCAGGATCCATTGTGCTCTGCCGGCCCAGGCCAGGTTTTTGTCTCAAGGTCAGAGGTCGTCGGCCCAGGTCAAGTTGAGGACGCGTATGGCGGTGACGCTGCTTTTTGGCGGCGGGCTGCTGGCGGCGTGGGCCTACGTCCACGCGGAGAAGCGGCAGAGTGACAGGAGGCAGCGTCTAGACCAGCTGCGCCAGGTGGCTCTGGGTCAGGGGAACTTCAGCCTCCTGGACCAAGACGGGCGGCGCCGCACCAAGCGCGACTTCTCGGGCCGCTGGGTGCTGCTCTACTTCGGCTTCACGCACTGTCCCGACATCTGCCCGGACGAACTGGACAAGATGAGCGCCGTCGTGGACGCTCTGGACCGGGACTCGTCTCTACCGTCTGTCCAGCCCGTCTTCGTCACCGTGGACCCGGAGCGCGACGACGTGGCGGCGCTGGCGCGCTACGTCCAAGACTTCCACCCTCGCCTGGTGGGTCTCACCGGCACCGCCCAGGAGGTGAAGGACGCGGGCCGGGACTACCGGGTGTACGCCAGCGCCGGCCCCAAGGACGACGACGGGGACTACATCGTGGACCATACCATTCTCATCTACCTGCTGAGTCCCGATGGCCTCTTTGTGGACTATTATAACCGCATGAAGACCCAGGAGCAGATCACGGAGAGTGTGCGGAACCACATCAAGAACCACCACTTGCTTTTTTCTGATGCATGACCGTGTGCAATGAATTTGTTTGTTGCGTTTCGCTTGATTGTAAAATATGTGGATGGAGACGGGGTGTGGCGTTCATATGTTGTCAATATTCAGCGTTTTATCCTTCATAGTTAATATTGTAAATACCACATTCTTTATTTTCATGTACATTCTACACTGCAAAAACTGAAATCTAAGTAAGATGAAATATCTCAAATAAGGGTGATATTTGCTTATTTTCTGTCTGATAAGATAATTCTTCTCACTTAGCAGATTTTATGTTAGAGTGTTTTACTTGTTTTAGGTGTTTTGGTCCTAAATGATTTCAGTAAGATATTACAGCTTGTTGCTGAGATTCGATGGCCTATATTGAGTAAAACATGCTTGAAACTAGAATATCAACTGTGGCAAAGCTGTGTCATCAACACTCACAATCAATGTTCCCTCTAAGGTGCGCGTCTGTGCAATTGCGCACAGCTCAAGCGTCCTCTGCGCACGGCAAATTTATGCCACGCACAAAATCAAATAAAAAAATAAGCGCATAACAATTTTCGACACACGGACACGACAGAGAAAACAGTTTTCGTCATCATTGTTCAAATATTGTAACGTCTGTCGAGACGCTTTGAGGACATGAATTCCATCCATCACTTTACTGAGCAAAACCCTTTATTGTCGGCCATAAACACATCACCAAAACATTAGTAAAAAAAATGATATCTAGCAAAAGTGGTCATTTTCTGCAGTACAAACCAGACCAAAAGCAACTTTGTTATATCAACAGCAGCCGCTCGCTCTTTCTCACTTGCGCCAACACATGCACATATGGCACTTAGCCAGTGATGTGTTTACAGACACACAAAAAGTCGGACAACTCCAACACCACACATAAAGTGTCATTCTAGGTCGTTACACTATGATTTACCAATCAAATGTGTGCTTATTCTAGTGTCATTTATTAGGAATCTTAATTTATAAATATTAATCATGAAATGCTGTTAGTATATAAATAAATACTAATAAAAATATATTTTTTACAAACAGGAAGTTGCAGGAATGTACACATGATCCCCTGCTTACATCTCATTGTGCAACATGTGAATGTTTTAATGGGAACTAAATGCAATGTCTGAAAGGGGTACAAACTATTTCCAAAGCAGGACCTCCACCCAGACAAACAATACAAGTACACAGTTCATGAAAAACAATATTTGTTGTTATTGTCATTGTAAGTGGGCCTAAACACTTATATTATAAATGGAAATGACTGCTGTCATTTGATTATAATAATAAGAGAATGTTGTCTGTCTATCTGTGTTGGCGCTGCGATGAGGTGGGGACTTGTCCAGGGTGTACCCCGCCTTCCGCCCGAATGCAGCTGAGATAGGCGCCAGCGACCCCGAAAGGGACAAGCGGTATAAAATGGATGGATGGATGGAGATGTAACTTGTTATTTAGCCAGGTCTGGGACAGGTGTGCTGCTGGTGTAGCCACAGTGTGCACGTCTGATGTTGCTCACATGGCCTCCACTGAATGCTCAGGGACTTTTTGCCTTTGCTCACACACATGAAAAATTAGAGGGAACATTGCTCACAAGTATAAAACTACTTTTTTAAAGTACCGGTAATAATTTCTTATTTCAAGCATGAAAAAAATAAAACTTTGACACAATTGTGTCTCATATTAAAACAGATGACAGCCAAATGGACTTTGCTGTTTTATTTTCAACAAAACAATAGAAAATATGTACTCATACAGTGGTACAGTTGTTAATAGTGAGAATATAGTTATTTTAAGGTATTTTTGGGTTCATTGAGGTCAGCTAATTAGACTTGTTTTGGAAAGTCTCGACAAGCCAAATTTTCTTGTTCTATTAGCAGATAATTTTGCTTAGTTCAAATAAAATACCCCTCATTTTTTCAAATTGTTTTTGAACACTGACTTTTTGCAGTGTAGGTGTCTCATTCAGTAAAAAAAATGTAAAATTCCATTCCGTTTTTTAAGGAGGTCTGTCTTAAAGTGTTCAGCTTTCAATCTGACATTATTGTGAGGTTTTGTATTAGTGTTCCTAAAAATCAGATATGCTGGCCCCCAGACACTTTTTCTCTAAACCTCACTTCCCGACGCCTGGGCAATTATTGACTCGGGGGGCCAAATTTAGAGAAACAAAAGTGTCTGGGGGCCAGCATATCTGATTTTTAGGAACACTAATACAAAACCTCACAATAATGTCAGATTGAATGCTAAAAACATCAAGACAGACCGCCTTAAAAAATGGAAGGGAATTTTACATTTTTTTACTGAATGAGACACCCAGAATGTACACACTGCAAAAAGTCAGTGTTCAAAAACAAGAAAAAAAATATTAGGGTTATTTTATTTGAACTAAGCAAAATGATCTGCCAATAGAACAAAAAAATCAGCTTGTCAAGACTTTCCAAAAAATGAGCTAACCTCTGTAGTAGAATTTCTGACCTTTGAGCTATATTTCGTGTCTATCAAGAATGTCTGCTTGTTTCATTTCTCTTCTATTCTATACCATTGAAGGACCAGATGTAGGACAAAGTTGAATATGGAGTCGCTCTGACCATTCTACAAAATGTTTTGATTGTCTAAGCATGACTAAGGGATTCAAGGATGTTGCAAAACAAACATGTCGAAAACAACAGGACCTTGGGGCATGGGGAAACAGATAAAATGGCCAGGAGACCAGGGGCCGTACTTATCAAGCTTCTTAGAGTGCCATTTTACACTTAAGTCCTGAGAATTTGCGAAATTTAGTCCTACTCTCAAACTTAAGAATAAAAGCTTTTTATCAACGTTCTTAAGTCTAAGAATCACTCCTACTCTCCACGATATTTAAGAGACATTCAGAGGTGTCTTAAGTGGTTAGGAGTTGCCAGCAGGGGATGGCACTGATGCGAGAGAGACGTGCGCGAACGTTCAGGGAACGGAACAATGTTTTTTTTTTTTTTATGACGAGCAGCTGATCAAACTGTATCGTTTAGACAGAGCGGATATTATTTTTGTCACAGATTTAATACTTTTCAATTCCTTGTTGATTTCTGCATGTGTCTGCAGTGGGCTAGTATATATAGAGCCACCCACACCAGTTTCAAATTAGTTGCCTAATTAATGAATTGGAAAGAAAATGTTATGACTAGCGTATGTGTGTGGCCGTGAGGTGAGTGACGTCAGTGAGTGTGTGGGCGATAGAAGAGAGGGAGCGGTAGCGTGAGTGCCGGCGGGGACTAGTTTGTTTTGTATTATTTTGTAGTTTATTGTCAAAATATACACTCCCATTGTCCACTTAAATATTTCCAAGATATTTCTTTATTCTTAAAAAACGGATTCCCTTCCGTGATTGGTCATTTCTATGGACACAGAAATGACGTCACCTAAAATTCCGTTTACGGCACATAGTAATGTCGTAATTCAGCTCTGAGTGTGACACTTAAGATTCAGTCCTACACTTCGCTGAAAGTGTGAGTAAGACGCTTGATAACTAACTTTTAAGTGCAGCTTTCAGCGAATAATTTATTTACTCTTAAGTCAACTCTTAGCAGACTTCTTAGGAGCAATTCTAAGAAGCTTGATAAGTACGGCCCCAGGACTCTGGAAGATTGCTTGATTCTTGTGTCCTCCGGAGGAGTTTGTTTGTCTGCATGGGCAGCTTAATCCAACTTTGCACTTTTGACTATGGGTAAATAAACATTTTGTACTAAACTCACTTTTTTTGCTGTTTAAGCTTCGGACAATCCACTACACTTCAATGAACCCAAAAATACCTTAAAATAAGTATATTCTCTCTAATAACAAGTGCATTTTTCCTGGTAGAAAAAAAGAGACCTTTTTGCTCAATATGTTGAAAAATATTCTTAAATGCTAGAGTTATTATCTTGACATAATGATATGCGCTCGGCATTATGATTTTTTTTTTTCATGCTTGAAGTAAGAAATTATTACATTAAAAAGTAGTTTTATACTTGTGAGTGTTGATGACGCAGCTTGCAACAGTTGATATTCTAGTTTCAAGCATGTTTTACTCAATATAGGTCATCAAATCTCAGCAACAAGCTGTAATATCTTACTGAGATCATTTAGGACCAAAACCCTTAAAACAAGTAAAATACTCTAACATAAAATCTGCTTAGTGAGAAGAATTATCTTATCAGACAGAAAATAAGCAAATATCACCCTTATTTGAGATATTTCATCTTACTTACATTTCAGTTTTTGCAGCGCATGAAAATAAAGAATGTTGTATTTACAATATTAAATATGAACGATAAAACGCTGAATATTGACAAATATGTCAATATGGCGTCACATAACGTCACACTCCCTCTCTCCATCGACGTATTTTACAATAAAGCGAAACGCAACAAAAATGCAACAAACACAGCAAAATAAATGTACAATCTGATAAATCACTAAGCTTTAGAACTTTGTTGTAAAAATCTCCTTCCGCGTCTGTCCCGGACACCCGCATTTCAGGCTGTGACGTATATTACCATAGTAACTAGTTAGATTACCATACTAATTAATTACATGACCATAGTAACTAGTATATCATGCAAAAGTGCAGATTCCAACCATTGAAATACTTTGTATAGTTCAAGACTTACGGTCATTAGAAAACATCATAATGGAAACTTAAAAGATCTAAAGTAATTATTTGGGAATGTCCGGCGGGCCAGATTGAAAAGCTTAACAGGCTTTAATTTACCCAGGTCTGCCTTAAGAGCTGTGCTGGGCAATGAGCTGACATTGGATAGCACTGCTTGACTAAACTCTCACCAGTGGGGATTTGTGGAGTTGGACACACAAACACTCCCATGTATGAGCAAAACATTTAATTTTTTTCTGTCTGATATGAAACCGAGTGAATAAATGAAGCCATTTGTATATACAGTCATTGAAGTGGCCCTATGGTGGTCTTTTAATGCGTCATGTGATCATCGGCAGTGTTCGTCATGGTGGAAGGAAGAGTTTTGAACCTGTCGTTAGCTCGTTGCGTGCTGATCAGCGTCATCCCCATCGAGTCCAGGCTCTCCTCTACGCCTTCCACGCTGTCGACGCCCACCGTGTAGTCGTTGGCCTGAAACGTGCGTGCGAACAAACGTACCCGATTAGACGCCACGCTGCTGTGGGATGTGGTGATGTCACAGCAGTGATGTCACAGTTAGACAAACTAATAATCCACCAGGGAAATTGTTCCACACAGTAGCTCAGTTACAAAAGATGGAAAGGATAATGCACACAAGGGCACAAAAAGAGGGTGAAAACAAGAAGGTATAAAGTAGTGTTGTGCTGATACCGGCACCAAAATGTATTTCGATACTTTTCTAAATAAAGGGCACCACAAAAATGTTAATATTGGCTTTATTTTGACACAAAATCTTAGGGTACATTAAACATGTTTATTATTGCAATTTAATCCTTAAATAAAATAGTGAACATACTAGACAACTTGTCTTTTAGTAGTAAGTAAACAAACAAAGGCTCATAATTAGTCTGCTGACAAATGCAGTAACATATTGTGTCATTTATACACCTATTATTTTGTCTACATTATAAAAGACAAGTGGTAGAAAATGGATTATTAATCTACTTGTTCATTTACTGTTAATATCTGCTTATTTTCTGTTTTAACATGTTCTATCTACACTTCTGTTAAAATGTAATAATCACTTATTCTTCTCGTTTGGATACTTTACATTAGTTTTGGATGATACCACAAATTTAGGTATCATTCCGATACAGGATCATACATTGGTCATATTCAAAGTCCTCATGTGTCCAGGGACATGTTTCCTGAGTTTATAAACATAATATAAATAAATAAAAACAAAGATGATTTTGTGATGCTAAAAAATATCGATGTAATCATAGTAGTATCGACTAGATACGCTCCTGAAGTTGGTATCATTACAGTGGATGTCAGATCCACCCATGGTGTTTGTTTACATTGTGACGCCAGTGAGCTACGGTGTGTAGTGAAGCATGTTTAGCTATTCCTCGTCCTCCAGTGATAGTGGATACTTGTAAGAAACTTACTTTATTTGTCGCCATGGAGACGAGGATTAGTGATTTAGAAGTAGCTAAAACACTGCAGACGGACTTTAGCCGCTAGCTAACTAGCCATGTCTTAAAGCACCCCTTCTTGAGGGTGTTTCAGTGTTATAACTTCACCTTTATCTTTACTTTTTAAGCCAAAAATGCGTCCATTCTCCCTTTTCTGTCTACACACTGTGTCTGCTTGTAAGTACTCTGTGTGCGCGCGCTGCCGAACATGCTCCTCTGCTCGTAAAACAAGCAATGTCACGACGTGACGACGACGGGGGTTGAGGGGGAGGTGGACTGGTACTTTTTAGAGGCGGTATAGTACTGAATATGATTCATTAGTATCACGGTACTATACTAATACAGGTATACCGTACAACCCCAACACAAAAACTCCAGAAAAGTAAAAGAAAAGTAACGAAAACACACAAAAGCGTCCAAGAACCATTATTAGGGGTTGATGGACTGCACCAGCGCCACTTAAGCACTTTGTCCAGTTTACATCTGCCTAGACCAGTGTTTTTCAACCTTTTTTGAGCCAAGGCACATTTTTTGCGTTGAAAAAATCCGGAGGCACACCACCAGCAGAAATCATAAAAAAAACAAAACTCAGTTGACAGTAAAAAGTCTTTGTCGCAGTTGTTGGATATGAATTTAAACCATAACCAAGCATGCATCACTATAGCTCTTGTCTCAAAGTAGGTGTACTGTCACCACCTGTCACATCACGCCATGACTTATTTGGACTTTTTTATGTTTTCCTGTGTGTAGTGTTTTAGTTCTTGTCTTGCGCTCCTATTTTGGTGGCCTTTTTCTCTTTTTTTGGTATTTTCCTGCAGCAGTTTCATGTCTTCCTTTGAGCGATATTACCCGCATCTACTTTGTTTTAGCGATCAAGAATATTTCAGTTGTTTTTATCCTTCTTTGTGTGGACATTGTTATGTCATGTTCGGATGTACATTCGGATGCTGTCTTTGCTCCACAGTAAGTCTTTGCTGTTGTCCAGCATTCTGTTTTTGTTTACTTTGTAGCCAGTTTCGTTCTGCAAAGCCTTCTCTTGGGGGCACTCACCTTTTGTTTATTTTTGGTTTAAGCATTAGACACCTTTTTACCTGCACGCTGCCTCCCGCTGTTTCCGACATCTACAAAGCAATTAGCTACAGGCTGATATGGAAGAGTATTACATGGTTATGCTGCCGAGCTCTAGACAGCACCGACACTCAACAACAACACATCATTTGCAGACTATAATTACTGGTTTGCAAAAAATATTTTTAACCCAAATAGGTGAAATTAGATAATCTCCCACGGCACACCAGACTGTATCTCACGGCACACTAGGCCGCGGCACAGTGGTTGAAAAACACTGGCCTAGACAACTAGAAACACATGAGCCTCCACCAGGGGGAAGTGTAGCGTACCCAGATGTAAAACATCTTTTGCCACAATCAGCATTTTCATATAAAGCCATAAAGGAATGGAACGACCTCACAAAAAACTTGAAAAGTCTAACAGATTACTCTTCATTCACAATTGAAGTTAAAAAGTGGCTTTGGTTGGAGCAATCAAAGCTGCTCACACGGTCACTAAAATGGGCACTATGTTTGACACATCAACTTAATCTGTATTATATCTATCCATGAGAGCATTTTTGTTGTAAATTGTGAGGTGTGTCTGTTAAAATCATGGTTGTTTTTACAAATGATGACAGATGTGAACATGAGCATGTATTGTCTTTGTGTGATGATGTAAAAGAGGTGTGGTTGTATTGTATATTAAGTATGTGTCCATGAAAGGGCTTTTTATGACTTTTCTTAATTTGATTACATGCTATAGTATGATTTTAGTGTCATAATTTGATTGCATGATTTTTGTATCCCTTTGATTTAGGTAGCCAGGGACTGCAGATGGAAATGAGCTATTTAGCTATAATCTGGTGCAGAACATATCTGTCTTTGAGCTTAATGTGTCTGTGCATTGTCCCTTCAATTAAAGACTGAACTAGACTAAAAAAAAAAAATTAAAAAAAAAGCAAGAAAAGTTGAGAAGAATGCTAAGAATAAAGTCAAATGAAGGAAGTCAAAGGATCTTTACCAGCTGTAGAGATGCCAGCAGGAACTTGCAGGCTTCCACGTTGTCCAGACCGGACACCACCGACGAGAAGGCGCGGCGCACGCCCACAGGGTGCAGCGCCGCCACGATCCTGTCGCCGTATTCATGGATGTCAAATGGGGGGCGCTGCTCCTACAAGGAAAAATGGCGTCAGGTGTGTACACTGCAAAAACTGAAATGTAAGTAAGATGAAATATCTCAAATAAGGGTGATATTTGCTTATTTTCTGTCTGATAAGATAATTCTTCTCACGAAGCAGATTTTATGTTAGAGTCTTTTACTTGTTTTAAGTGTTTTGGTCCTAAATGATCTCAGTAAGATATTACAGCTTGTTGCTGAGATTTGATGACTTATATTGAGTAAAACATGCCTGAAACTAGAATATCAACTGTTGCAAAGCTGTGTCATCAACACTCACAAGTATAAAACTACTTTTTTAAAGTAATCATTTCTTATTTCAAGCATGAAATAAAAAATCATGACTTTGACACAATTGTGTCTCATAATTAAAACGGACGACAGCCAAATGGACTTTGCTGTTTTATTTTCCATGAAACCATAGAACATACGTACTCATATAGTAGTACGGTTGGCACAGTACAGTAAACTGACAGTTAATATTTAAACATTTAACATGTGACATTTCTAACAATTGTGAACAGAAATAGTTCATGCACATTCAGATAAATTCATCAAAATTACAATAAAAAAAAATTTGGTCGGGGGCCGGGCTGTAAATATATACATATATATATATATATATATATTAGGGCTGCGAATGTTTCGGTGTCCCACGATTCGATTCAATATCGATTCTTGGGGTTCAAAATCGATTTTTTTCGATTCAACACGATTCTCGATTCAAAAAAAATATTTTCCCGATTCAAAAGGATTCTCTATTCATTCAATACATAGATTTCAGCAGGATCTACCCCAGTCTGCTGACATGCAAGCAGAGTAGTAGATTTTTGTAAAAAGCTTTTATAATTGTAAAGGACAATGTTTTATCAACTGATTGCAATAATGTCAATTTGTTTTAACTATTAAATTAACCAAAAATATGACTTATCTTATCTTTGTGAAAATATTGGACACAGTGTGTTGTCAAGCTTATGAGATGCGATGCAAGTGTAAGCCACTGTGACACTATTGTTCATTTTATTTTATTTTTTAAATAAATGTCTAATGATAATGTCAAAGAGGGATTTTTAATCACTGCTATGTTGAAATTGTAACTAATATTGATACTGTTGTTGATAATATTCATTTTTGTTTCACTACTTTTGCTTTGTTCTGTGTCGTGTTTGTGTCTCCTCTCAATTGCTCTGTTTATTGCAGTTCTGAGTGTTGTTGGGTCGGGTTTGGTTTTGGATTGCATTGTTATGGTATTGCTGTGTATTGTTTTGTTGGATTGATTAATCAAAAAAAAAATAAAAAAATAAAATAAAAATAAAAAATCAATAAATAATCGATTTTTTAAAAATGAGAATCGATTCTGAATTGCACAACGTGAGAATCGTGATTCGAATTGGAATCGATTTTTCCCCACACCCCTAATATTAGGGCTGCAACTAACAACTAATTTGATAATCGATTAATCTGTCGATTAATTGATTAATAATCGGATAAAAGAGACAAACTACATTTCTATCCTTTCCAGTATTTTATTGAAAAAAAAAAACCCAGCACACTGGCACCATACTTATTTTGATTATTGTTACTCAACTGTTTGTAAATGTTGCAGTTTATAAATAAAAAAAAGTAGCCTCTGTGCATGCGCATAGATCCAACGAATCGATGACTAAATCAATCACCAACTATTTTTATAATCGATTTTAATCGATTAGTTGTTGCAGCCCTAATATACAGTATATATATATATATATATATATTCCTTGCGCACTAATTGACTGAAAGAGCACGCACTTGGCGCGATGATGCAATTTTATCGATGGGAAAATGCAAGAAATGTAATGCCGAGTGCATATCTTCTCTCTGGCACTCATCGAGGGTGGACGCTCCCCTTCCCTCTCCTGCTTGCTTCTTTGTCTTGTCTTAACTTTCTTGTTGCCTCTTTTTGCACTGCTCTCCAAATCTAAACATTGGAACTATTTCACTGGCCTCAACGAAATTGACAAGATCTTGGTTTTGGGGGAACCTGCTGTCGTGACGAAACGGTTGTTGCTGGATACGCGACGGACTCTTGGGAGAAGAAGGAGTGCCGCGTGCCTGGCGACCCTTTTCTGTCGAGGACGTGAAGATATCTACCTATTCGGAATTATGACAACAGGACATCTGCTGATTGGAGTAAGCGTTGCTCTGGTTTGTCCACAAATTGGAAGTTGCTGGCAGTCTTCAAAGTACCCCGGATGTGAAAAGAACTGTGGACACTTGGATAACATCGGACTGTCTGCCTCGCAGGATTTTTGAGGACCAGTCATAGACAATTTAGAGCGAAAAGCAAATTTTCATTTTCACTCGCATACAAAACGTTCCAACTTGGATTGTTTCCCTGGCTTCGAGACTCTCCCGAAGGACAGTGTGACGAAGACACAACAAACTCCCTTCTTGTCTCTCATGGACACACACTTGTTGTGGTTGACTTTGGACTTATCGGCTGCACAAGAATCAAGGCCGCGGAACAGAGACACACTGTAGGCTTACATACAAACAACATGCATCCACAAAAATGTACGCCACACATACACCCCCCCAAACCAACGCCCTCGACGCAAATCCCATAGGGGTGATGGAAGGATGGTCAGCGCCGAGAGCTGCGGCCTACCACTATTACTCCGCCCCTTCCCTCTGTTGCTAGATATCTCCAGATGTATGTTGTATATGTGCTTTGCTATGGAGGTTTTTTCCCACTCCAGACTAGGCCCCCTTAGGAGCCCAGTCTAGATTGTATTTTTTTACTCATCCTTCCCCAGCGTTTTACCTTTTTCCCCCATCTTTTACGGGGCGCCTTATGGCGACCCATCAGCGTTCCTGTTCTGTAACCCTGGACACTGTTTGTTTGTCTAATCTTGAACGGGTTTGTGCTGAAAACAAAGTTTTGTTGTACTTGTGCAATGACAATAAAGACCTATCCTATCCTATATCATTATGTCAAGATAATGGCACCAGCATTTACTTAATTTAAGAATATTTTTCAACATATTGAGAAAAAAGGTCTCATATTTGTTTTTTCTACCAAGAAAAGTGCACTTGTTATTAGTGAGAATATACTTATTTTAAAGGTATTTTTGGGTTCATTGAGGTTAGCTAAATTTACTTGTTTTGGACAGTCTTGACAAGCCACATTTTCTTGTTCTGTTGGCAGATAATTTTGCTTAGTTCAAGTAAAATACCCCTAATGTTTGTATTTTTCCCCCCTTGTTTTTGAACACTGACTTTTTGCAGTGTAAGAGCTACTTCCTGCCCACCCGTCTCCCTACCTGCCGAGCCAGCTCAGGGTGGATCTTCTCCTCCCAGTCTTCGATCCGTCGAGACAACGCCGTCTCCTGAGTGTAGCCTCCTTGACAGTAGAGCACCAGCTGGTCCTAAACGCCACCACACACACACAAGACGTCCTGGTTAACACGCCGAGCCAACGCCCTCCCTCATCCCCCCTGACGAGTGACGTCATCGCCTACCACGCGCAACTTGACGAGGTCTTCGTAGGTCAGCTGGTCTGTGTGGGCTCCTGCAGACAAACTCAGATGTCAAGTACAGAGTGGAAACAAAGATGGGGACGTGTAGAGCGCACCTGGCACGCCATCTTCATCTGCCTCAAACTCGGCGGGGAGATGATCATATTCACCAGAGTCTTCTGCACCTTCAAACCCACCTGATACATTTTAGACACGCACTCACACTAGAGTTTTTCAATGAAACACTCACACACCAACAATGCCCTCCGCAGGCTCCGCCTCCTCCCGCTGCAGGAGCGTTCTTGTCAGCTCTTCGTCAGACACGAACACGCCCTGTGACGTCACACATTCATTAGCCCCGCCCCCATGACATCACTAATTAACCCCAGCCCGTGACAGTTCACACTAATTAGCCCCACTCAGTGACGTCAGGAAAGGATTTAAGGCGAAGACAGAGCGAGCACTGACTTGTTTCCTGTTGAGTCTCCTGTGAGAGGTAAGCTTTGTTTTAAGGCTGCTGAGGTAAATGTAGTTTAGGTCTAAAAATGAGAGAAGAGACATTTGATCATTAATTTGTGACTAACATGCTAGAAAACACAACAAGTGACACTTACCGGTGAACGTCGGCCCCTTCTTCAACTTGGGATCGGCAGGATCGTCTGCGAGAGCGAGAGGCTATTAGGGAATGATGCGTGCGCACACACACACACTGAAGCTTCCGGAAGTCTTACAGCTTTGTTTGAACCAAGCGCAGAAGTCCTGCAGGGGAGCCGCACGCTTTCGTTTCCTCTTCCCGCCGTCCTCCAGACCGTCGGGAACGGCGTAGCACTTTCCTGAAGAACAAGTAGGGACAGGGCTGCACGATTATGGAGAAGATATTCATCCCCGTTATTTCTATCGATATTGAAATGATGTACAGTACAGGCCAAAAGTTTAGACACACCTCCTCATTCAATGAGTTTCCTTTATTTTCATGACTATTTACATCAGGGGTCACCAACCTTTTTGAAATCAAGAGCTACTTCTTGGGTACTGATTAATGCGAAGGGCTACCAGTTTGATACACACTTAAATAAATTGCCAGAAATAGCCAATTTGCTCAATTTACCTTTAACTCTATGTTATTATTAATAATTAATGATATTTACACTTAATTGAACAGTTTAAAAGAGGAGAAAACACGAAAAAAATGAAAAATTGTAAACATAGTTTATCTTCAATTTCGACTCTTTAAAATTCAAAATTCAACCGAAAAAAAGAAGAGAAAAACTAGCTAATTTGAATCTTTTTGAAAAAATTAAAAAAAGAATTTATGGAACATCATTAGTAATTTTTCCTGATTAAGATTAATTTTACAATTTTGATGACATGTTTTAAATAGGTTAAAATCCAATCTACACTTTGTTAGAATATATAACTAATTGGACCAAGCTATATATCTAATAAAGACAAATCATTAATTTCTTCTAGATTTTCCAGAACAAAATTTTTAAAAGAAATTCAAAAGACTTTGAAATAACATTTAAATTTGATTCTACAGATTTTCTAGATTTGCCAGAATATTTTTTTTGAATTTTAATCATAAATAGTTTGAAGAAATATTTCACAAATATTCTTCGTCGAAAAAACAGAAGCTAAAATGAAGAATTAAATTAAAATGTATTTATTATTCTTTACAATAAAAACTATTAATTTACTTGAACATTGATTTAAATTGTCAGGAAAGAAGAGGAAGGAATTTAAGAGGTAAAAAGGTATATGTGTTTAAAAATCCTAAAATCATTTTTAAGGTTGTATTTTTTCTCTAAAATTGTCTTTCTGAAAGTTATAAGAAGCAAAGAAAAAAAAAAAGAATTTATTTAAACAAGTGAAGACCAAGTCTTTAAAATATTTTCTTGGATTTTCAAATTCTATTTGAGTTTTGTCTCTTAGAATTAAAAATGTCGAGCAAAGCGAGACCAGCTTGCTAGTAAATAAATAAAGTTTAAAAAATAAAGGCAGCTCACTGGTAAGTGCTGCTATTTGAGCTATTTTTGGAACAGGCTAGCGGGCTACTTATCTGGTCCTTACGGGCTACCTGGTGCCCGCGGGCACCGCGTTTGTGACCCCTGATTTACATTGTAGATTGTCACTGAAGGCATCAAAACTATGAACGAACACTAGTGATGGGTTGATGAGGCGTCATGAAGCGGTTCGACACATTGCAAAACTGTATTGATACTGTGTCACTAAATACTGACATCTGCTGGACATTAAAAATCCCTACAGCGGGGGTGTCCAAAGTGCGGCCCGGCGGCCATTTGTGGCCCGCAGGTCATTTTTTAACGGCCCCACGGCACATTTTTAAAAATACGATTTAAAAACCATTAAAAACATGATAAGTGGTATAAAAGAGCAAACGGGTGAAATGTAACAAGAAAATGTCGCAATGTATACTCTAATAACACAAAGCTGCCATGCAGGTTGTTTCTTTCTTCAATGTCAGTATGAATTATTGACCTATTCAAGGCTCCAATTACGTCACATCTGAGATATTTTGGGGGAAAATGTTGCATATTTTGTGTTTGCCACATAAAAAACTGAGCTGTTTTTTTATAAAGAAGGGCCTAAAACGAACAAACGAAAAACATAAACAACAACAAAATGTATAATTGACGGATAGATCTGAAGTTGATCTCGAGATTATTGTGTTAAAAGTAAACAGTAAATTTTTTTTTTAATTTTTTAACACTAATTATTTGGATCCCCAATAATTTTAGTGTGATTTGTTTTTAAGTGTCATTGCTCAAAAAATAATAATGAATTAAAATCAATGTTTTTATGAGTTATTGACCTTTATAAGGCTCCAATTATTATACAATCTCAAATATTCCACTTAAAAATTTTATTGTGTGAAAATATTGCATATTTTGTATTTTTTCCATAAAAAAACAGGGTTTTCTTTGACAACAAGAGCATACAACTTAAATCTTTAAAGTGTTATATTGACAGATAGACCTAATGTTGATCTAGAGATTTAAAACTTGAATAATAATAAAAATAATAATACTGAATAATGACACATTTTTAATTTTTTTTTTTTGACCAAAACCCTTTGGGGTCCCTGGGATCAAGCCTGAGTGGAGGCCTGAATGTATATTTGTTATACATATATTGTATTGGTTTTTAAAATAAAAAATATAAAAATGGCCCCCGCTTGCTTTGATTTTTCAGAATGCGGCCCTCAGTGGAAAAAGTTTGGACACCCCTGCCCTACAGGCAACCTATGGGCTGACTCAACTGACACTGATTTTATGACCTAGTATATACAATAATATAAACAAAGTCATTGTATCTCATTTAGGATTATTTCATATCTTCATTTAAATAAAAATATATTTTTTATCCTTTTTAGATACAGTCAATAAATAATGTGAACATGTATCATAACATGGAAATCTAAGAGAACGTGTTGTGAATGAGGATGCTTGTGGACTGGGATTTTATTTATTTTATTTACACTTTTATTTTTAAAAAAACCCAGTTTTTCCAACATATTAAATTTTAGACAATTTCTCTTCTTAGTTATTATTTCTCCAGCTGTAGAAAAGCCCCGCTCACAGGGCACAGAGGAGGCGTCAGTTCGACACAGTTCGCGTATCGGTCACGTGACCGAAACAGCTCATGATCGGTCACGTGACTTTCTAAAAGCGGTACGCGCACCGACACAGGGTTTTGCTCTATGAGCTCGACTCATGCGCCGATGCATCGGTGTTGCCGGACCCATCACTAATGAACACATGTGGAGTTATGTACTTAACAAAAAAAGGTGAAATAACTGAAAACATGTTTTGTATTCTAGTTTCTTCAAAATAGCCACCCTTTGCTCTGATTGCTGCTTTGCACACTCTTGCCATTCTCTGGATGAGCTTCAAGCACACCTGTGAAGTGAAAACCATTTCAGGTGACTACCTCTTGAAGCCCACCGAGAGAATGCCAAGAGTGTGCAAAGGGTGGCTATTTTGAAGAAACTAGAATATAAAACACGTTTTCAGTTACCTAATTCACCTTTTTTGGTTAAGTACATAACTCCACATGTGTTCATTCATAGTTTTGATGTGACTATCTACAATGTAGATAGTCATGAGAATAAAGGTGTGTGTGTGTCATTTCTCTATTCCTCGTGTGTGGCTCGTACATACTGTAAAAAAAATAGCGTGTAGTTCAAACTTATAATAAAAATAACTGAAAACATGTTTTATATTCTAATTCTTAAATAGCCACCCTTTGCTCTGATTACCGCTTTGCACACTCTTGGCATTTTCTCGATAAGTGGGTCATACTTCTGGTGTTGTGACCTCTGTTTACATTAGTCAAGTAGAAAAATACCTTCTCGCTGTCTATTTTAGAACTGCCAGCCTCGGAGCTAACTGTTCAAATTGTAGTCATCCAAATAAGCGTAGCAGCAAAGTAGAAAGCAGTCAACGTTGTGGCTGGAAGAGTGAACCAGCAGGCGACAGGTAAACTAGCTATGGCTATGCTAACTAGCGAGCTTGTTTTGGCGCCCCGGATCGTCTCCCTGTCCTGCAATTCAGTGCGGCGTTTAGGCAAAATTATATATTTTTTTTAAAACTTGGGACTTCCCGCGGGCAGGATTTTGGACGCTGACACGGCCGTAATTTGGGGACCCCTGGTTTAGATCATATTTTTGGACATTTCATTTAAATAAAAAATGCACAAGTGATATTTTAACTGTTTAAAAAGGCGGGTTTCTGTGTTTTGTTGCCTGAATACTAGAGATGTCCGATAATGGCTTTTTTGCCGATATCCGATATTGTCCAACTATTAATTACCGCAGTGGCGTGCAGTCACTAGAGGCAGGGGAGGCGGGGCCTCACCTGCCATCATGGAAAGAAAAAAAAAAAGAAAAAGAAAAAAAAATTAATTAAATTGTTATATGTATCCAGTGATTATACTAAAGTTATTTTCCATTTAACTTCACCAGTTTTAGATTATTTTTATTTTTATTTTCACATTTGCCGTTCAAATACTGAGGAGACGGTGCGGTGATCAGCAGCCAGTTGAGGCACTTGTGCCTCACCATGGATTGCGACTCGGCTAACTGCTGGCCTGCTGTGCAGTGAGACCGTATTGCTATATGAATTATATTATACATACATTTCCATAGTTTAGTTAGCTGAGGTATATAATGTACAGTGTATTTTGTCGTCAACTGTATGTGTGTAACGTATTTTTAGTGCTGAGCGATCATAAATCTGCTGCGGAGACACACTGTGTGAGGCTCGTATCATAACCCCGCCTCCTGGTGCCAAGCACCTCCGCCGCAGAATGCACCGCCCGACGGGAGCGCCGCGGCCACACCAACCAAAGCCCACACCCAAACCCTCCACGTGCAAGACCGAATCCACCCAAAAAAAGTCACTTAACAAGAAGCCAAAAAGTGCAAAAACAACAATGCTCGCGCTGCAGGAGCCGCGAACGACCGCAGAGACACAACATTAGGTACACCTGCACTGCAGGTTCATATGTTTTTAAATTTGACTGTGATGATGCAGTCGTGCCTCACCAGACATTAACCTCACCGCATGCCACTGAATTACCGATACCGATATATACAGTCGTGGAATTAACACATTATTATGCCTAATTTTGTTGTGATGCCCCGCTGGATGCATTAAACAATTTAACAAGGTTTTCCAAAATAAATCAACTCAAGTTATGGAAAAAAAAAGCCAACATGGCACTACCATATTTATTATTGAAGTCACAAAGTGCATTATTTTTTTAACATGCCTCAAAACAGCAGCTTGGAATTTGGGACATGCTCTCCCTGAGAGAGCATGAGGAGGTTGAGGTGGGGGTGGGTGGGTGTATATTGTAGCGTCCCGGAAGAGTTAATGCTGCAAGGGGTTCTTGGTATTTGTTGTGTTTATGTTGTGTTACGGTGTGGATGTTCTCCCGAAATGTGTTTTGTCATTCTTGTTTGGTGTGGGTTCACAGTGTGGTGCATATTTGTAACAGTGTTAAAGTTGTTTATACGGTCACCCTCAGTGTGACCTGTATAGCTGTTGACCAAGTATGCTAGGCATTCACTTTGTGTGAAATGCTGTAGATATTATGTGACTGGGCCGGCACGCAAAGGCAGTGCCTTTAAGGATTATTGACGCTCTGTACTTCTCCCTACGTCCGTGTACACAGCTGCGTTTTTAAAAAGTCATAAATGTAACTTTTTGAAACCGATACCGATAATTTCCGATATTACATTTTTTTTAAAGCATTTATCGGCCGATAATATCGGCAGTCCGATATTATCGGACATCCCTACTGAATACTCTAATTACATGCTGTAACCTGCATAGTGACAGAGCTAACACGGAAAAACTATTTCTAGTAACACCACGCCTTAATCAGAGCGGTAACTACTGCAACTATGGACCTGCTGAGCCGATGAGCTGCTGCATCGCCTCTATTTTATTGTCGCGGCCAAAATCGTGATTGCATTCGATTAATTGTGCAACCCTAAGTAGACATCTCATCACGGGACCAAGCCTACCAAGCTTGAAGGTTTTCTCGCCCACTTTATCGAGCTCGGCGTATGGGTCGTGAAGCGTCCACGCGGTGACCTGAAACGATGAGCATACAATGAGCACGGACCGTCTTCTTCAAACTGATGCACGGGCAAGTGTTGGGTCAGCGTACAGCAGGAAGTTCCGCCTCCTCGTCGACGACCTGCTGCCGTTGTCGAAGCACGCGGCCTTCGCTCTGCGCCTGAACGACACAAAATTCACACTATGGACCTTTTTTTTTTTTTTTTTTAAAACTCCCACACTTGGAAAATGTCCTCGCAAACCTGCTGCCTCTCCACATGCTCCTCTGCGTCCTGCTCCATCACATCATTCACGGGAAGGAAGCTCTCCTCGGCTGCGTCCGTCATATCTGCGCCGCCTGACACTGCAAAAAACGAGCTTATGGAGGAAGCTGTGCTAGAAAGCGAGAAAATGTGTGCGTGTACCAAGAGGCTGCAGGTCCTGGTCTGAGAGAGGCCTGCTAGATATAGGGCACTGGGTGAGGAGGATCATGTCCTGCAGTCCAGGGAAGAACCGATTTATCCAGAAGTCCTTCTGGCTGCACAGGACGTCACCTTTCACGCTGACGCACAAAAAGACAGCTGTCACCTGCAGGTCACATGTGGTGTTGCATGGGAGGAAGACCACACCCACCTGATGAGGGGCAGCTTGTGCTTGTGGGAACTATCAAGAGCAATCAGGGACTCCGGAGGAAGAGGTGTCACTTTCACCAGCTGACAAGAGGAAAAGGAAGTCTGTGTGAGCGGCGCGAAGGTCGCTGCTGTCGCTTGCAAGGTCTCACCGCGCCGCAGTCGTTCTTGTCCACGTTGTTCGTCATGTCGATGTCCAGAGGCGAGAACTGCACACGTCAAGGAGTATGGCAGAAGCAATGAAATCCACTTTATTTATACAGCACATTTAAACAACAAAAGTTTCCAAAGTGCTGCACAAAAATATTAAACAAGATTCAAATACTATTCTTAGTTCCACCAATAAATTTATATAAAACTAATATAAAAATAAATATGATTTAAAAACAATTTTAAAGGGTAAAACTAAACAATAGAAATACACATTTAAAAACAGAGGACCACACAACTCACGTAGTTACTTTCCACAGTGCTGCACAAAAATATTAAAAACAAGATTCAAATACTATTCTTGGCTCCACCAATGACTGAACAAAAACAAAATAAATTTATATAAAACCAATATAAAAGTAGATATGATGAAACTGTTTTAAAGGGTAAAACAATAGAAATAAACACTTAAAAACAGAGGACCACACAACTCACGTAGTTACTTTCCACAGTGCTGCACAAAAATATTAAAAACAAGATTCAAATACTATTCTTGGCTCCACCAATGACTGAACAAAAACAAAATCAATTTATATAAAACCAATACAAAAGTAAATATGATTAAAAACGGTTTTAAAGGGTAAAACAATAGAAATACACACTTAAAAACAGAGGACCACACAACTCACGTAGTGTTACTTTCCAAAGTGCTGCACAAACATAAACAAGATTCAAATAGTATTCTTGGCTCCACCAATGACTGAACAAAAACAAAATCAATTTATATAAAAGTAAATATGATTAAAAACGATTTTAAAGGGTAAAACTAATAGAAATACACATTTAAAAACAGGACCACACAACTCAGATAGTGTTACTTTCCAAAGTGCTGCACAAAAATATTAAACAAGATTCAAATACTATTATTGGCTCCACCAATGACTGAACAAAAACAAAATCAATTTATATAAAAGTAAATATGATTAAAAACGATTTTAAAGGGTAAAACTAAAATAGAAATGCACATTTAAAAACAGAGGACCACACAACTCACGTAGTGTTAAAAGCCAGAGAATAAAAGTGGGTCTTAAGACGAGACTTAAAACACTCCAATGTGGGAGCAGTTGGAACATGGAGGGGCAGAATTTTCCAGACCTTAGGGCCGACCACAGCGAAGGCCCTATCTCCCCTGGTTTTTAAGTCTCGTCTTGGGCACCACGAGCTGGAGCTGGCTCTCGGACCTCAGAGTGCGCGCAGGAGTGTCAATTTGGATGAGGTCTGAGATATGAGGCGGCAGTCCACGCAAAGCTTAAAAACCAAACGGCAAAATTTCTAAATCAATTCTAAAATGAACAGGGAGCCAGTGCAAAGTCTGAAGAATTGGGGTTATATGCTGGCGTTTCCTGGCCCCTGTTAAAAGTTGTGCTGCCGCGTTCTCGACTAATGCCAGCATAAAGTGCATTGCAGTAGTCCAGGCCACTTGAAATAAAAGCATGCACGACTTGTTCAAAAAGGTTAAAAGTAGAGCTGTCCAATAATGGCTTTTTTGTCGATATCCGATATTGTCCAACTCTTGATTACCGATTCCGATATCTACCGATTATATACAGTGGTGGAATTAACACATTATTATGCCTAATTTTGTTGTGATACCCCGCTGGATGCATTAAACAATGTAACAAGGTTTTCCAAAATAAGTCAACTCAAGTTATGGAAAAAAAATGCCAACATTTAATTGAAGTCACAAAGTGCATTATTTTTTTTTAACATGCCTCAAAACAGCAGCTTGGAATTTGGGACATGCTCTCCCTGAGAGAGTATGAGGGGGTTTGGGGCGGGGGTTGAGTAGGGGGTAGCGGGGCAGGGTTTCCCACACATTCATTTATTTGTGGCGGCCCGCCACGAAAAATTTTTTTTTTTTTTTTTTTGACCTGTCCAGCTTCTCAGGCAAATCATATAGTTGATGTAGATGCCCATATAGGCTGTTCAGATTTACTTTACAAAAGAGAAGTGTAGGATACTTCTCTTGTTGCCTTATTTCTATTTGACCACTACTGTTTTCTGTTTATTTGTTACTGACTGTGGCAGGACACCTCTGCCTCTGTTTCACTTTATGTTGCTGGTAAATAATATGGTTGTAGTAGTAGGCTAAAGTTAAATTGTTTAGTATGCACTAATTAAAGGGGCAGAGCTTTAAGAGACATTTTAGCTTGTATAAGATATCTTTTTTGTAAGAACCACAATTAATAAATATATTTCAGTGAATAACTTATTGTTCAAGTCTGTATATAAATATGTACATAAAGTGTTGTAATTATATTGTAAAATGGATGGATGGATGTTTAAAACAAAACTGTTATTATTAATTAGTAAGTATACATTTTTTTGAGCCTTTTTAGAGAAGATCATATCATTGTAGTAAATTATGCAAATTAATCAATGATGTCATGGTGACCACGCCCATAGCCACGCCCCCACCGCCACAGGTATCTTGGCAGTTTATGGGAAACACTGCGGGGGTGTATATTGGACTCCCGCAGCCTCCAAAGCAGAACCTTCAGGTTCTGTAACAGCTTCTTCCCTCAAGCCGTAAAGCTCTTGAACGCATCATAATTAAATTATCGCCTCAACTCCCCCCAAAATGGATTAACTCGCTGGAATAAAAAAGACAATACAACATGCATCCATAAACGTGGACGCATGTGGAAAAGTGCAGTACATTTATCTGTACAGTAATCTATTTATTTTATATATATGTATATATATTTATTTATTTATACATGCACCTTATTGCTTTTTTATCCTGCACTATCATGAGCTTATGTAACGAAATTTTTTTCTTATCTGTGCTGTAAAGTTCAAATTTGAATGACAATAAAAAGGAAGTCTAAGTCTATTGTAGCGTCCCGGAAGAGTTAGTGCTGCAAGGGGTTCTGGGTATTTGTTCTGTTGTGTTACGGTGCGGATGTTCTCCCGAAATGTGTTTGTCATTCTTGTTTGGTGTGGCGCATATTTGTAACAGTGTTAAAGTTGTTTATACGACCACCCACAGTGTGACCTGTATGGCTGTTGACCAAGTATGCATTGCATTCACTTGTGTGTGTGTGTGTGTGAAAAGCCATAGATATTATGTGATTGGGCTGACACGCAAAGGCAGTGCCTTTTTAAAGGCACGCCCCCAATATTGTTGTCTGGGTGGAAATCGGGAGAATAGTTGCCCCGGGAGATTTTCGGGAGGGGCCCTGAAATTCAGGAGTCTCCTGGGAGGGTTGGCAAGTATGACTGGGAGACGCAACTGCTCTGTACTTCTCCCTACGTCCGTATACCCCTCCATACAGCGGCGTTTTAAAGTCATAAATTTTACTTTTTGAAACCGATACCGGTAATTTCCGGTATTACATTTTAAAGCATTTATCGGCATCTCTAGTTAAAAGATAAAAACGGTGTTACTTTGAAGGTGATAAAAAAGACTATTTTAAAACGGCATTGACTTATTTGTCTAATTTTAAAATCACGGTCTATAGTGACACCAAGGCTGGTGACTTTGAGACGCACGTCATTTCGCAATGGTCCCAAGTCAATGAGGGCCGGAGCAAAAACTAAAGCATCCACTTTGTTTCTCACCTCGTCTTCAAAGGCTTCGGCCCCGGAGTCGGCTTCCCCGCACGCTTCAGCTTGCTTGCGTCGTCTGTCAGGCGAGAACAAGTTAAAGGAAAAGGTCAAAGGTGAGCGTCGGTACCGGAGCCGCTCACTTCTTGTTCCTGTCGCTGATGTACTCCAAAGTTTGGTAAACCAGACTGTACAGCAGCTCCACCTAGAAAGACGTATTTTATCTCGACACGTTCCAGAAGATTCACACTACTGCGCTGACCTTCTTGCTGTAGATGGAGGCTGAACCTTGGATGAGCAGCGCCGCCTCGGCAAAGTTCAGGCGGGTCTTCCCGTCAAACGTGATGCACATCTCGTCCAACTGCAACACAACACCCGTGAAAACAGGCAACACAACACCCGTGAAAACAGGCACGGCGCCTTTTCAGACCGCACAAAAGTCACCTCCTCCAAGTAGTCGTTTAACTCGGACGCCACGTCGACGTCCCAGTTGTCTGTGAGCTCCCTGATGGGCTTCATCAGGTGAGCGTACCTGCTCTCAGTTGGCTCCATCAGTGCGCAGCGCGACCACCAGGTGACGCTGCAACGCAACAGTAAATTGAAGAAACATGAAACGACATAAAACAAACGTTACATTCCTTAACACGATGTCATTTCACATTTTACACGCATTGAAAACGATTGTAACTAAAATGTTTTTTGAAACGTTATCGTTAGGCGGCTACTCAATGCTCGATATCAATGTAAAAAAAAAAAAAAAGTGGTGGAAATGAGTGTGGCATTAATCTAGCGTTAGGTTAGTCAAAAAATAAAACTATACAAAGTAATTATTAGATTCTTACCAATATGAGAAGGAAAAGGTTTAAAGTATCCAGACAATCAAAGTACCCGCTCGCCCGCCTATTTTTTTTCCGGGTTTTCTTCTTCTACTACTACTTCCGGGCAGACTGTTCTACATAGACGTCTTATAAGTAGACGCAGCATCGAGCGCTACTGGCGCTGACGAGACGCGGGGCCGCCATCTTGGAGTGGTGATCCGCTCCACTCAGTGCAATTCATTTGGCAGGAGCAATGAACTGTCAGCGCATTTAATTCATCTTACCTCACTGAATACCACTTGATTTTCACGCGCTTTTTTTGTCATGCGTGTAGCTATGATAAAGGACACATGTTTTGGCGTGTTTTATTATTCATAGTTTGCTTAACATTAATAGAATTTTTTTATATGCTATAAGCGACCAGACGTCCGAGATCAAAACTGGGAATATAATCCCAGAGAAGGGCGGAAAAAACTGTCAGCTATTAAGTTCAAGAAACAATATGATTAGGTTATATATACATGCGTGTATCCTACATAAACAATGTATGAATACATTAGATATCTTAGGGACCTATAGACTGTATCTCTGTTGCTGCAGCAGCAGAGAGTTTATTCTGTCTTGACACTTTGTGTTTACAGTGATTGTTTTATATGTATTTTTTATGTATGTCGCTTTGGATAAAAGCGTCTGCCAAATACTTAAACATAAACATATACAAACACCTGAAAGTCTTTATATCAGCTAAAACCACCAATCTGTTTCACTGGATTCAGAATAAAACCAAATTCTGTATTCAAGTATGACATTTTTCAATTTAATTAATTCAATTGACAAGCAATTCTATTATGGTCATACTCTTGTTTGCTAGCGGCTACGATGTCAGTACTATTGAAGATTGATTGATTGATTGAGGCTTTTATTAGTAGATTGCACAGTGAAGTATGTATTCCGTACAATTGACCACTAAATTGTAACACCCGAAGAGGTTTTTCAACTTGTTTAAGTCTGGGTCCACTTAAATTGATTCATGATGCAGATATATATATATCATCATAATATAGTCATCACACAAGATAATCATCAGAGTATATACATTGAATTATTTATGGATATGGTGTGGGATAAGGAGGGGGGGTTAGGTTTGGTTGATATCAACACTTCAGTCATCAACAATTGCATCATCAGAGAAATGGACCTTTGCTCCTTCTCAACTCTGTGCTAATATTCTTTTCACAAAATACTACCAATAATACGTTAATGTTAAATCTTACTTGTGAAAAGTAATCCCCCGATTCCTATTTTCAACATTTCGCTCATTTGAGCAGGAAAACGCTGAACACCAGCCCATAGGGCTGCGAATCTTTGGGTGTCCCACGATTTGATTAGGGGCGGCGTGGCGAAGTTGGTAGAGTGGCCGTGCCAGCAATCGGAGGGTTGCTGGTTACTGGGGTTCAATCCCCACCTTCTACCATCCTAGTCACGTCCGTTGTGTCCTTGGGCAAGACACTTCACCCTTGCTCCTGATGGCTGCTGGTTAGCGTCTTGCATGGCTGCTCCTGCCATCAGTGTGTGAATGCATGTGTGAATGTGGAAATACTGTCAAAGCGCTTTGAGTACCTGAAAGAAGAAAAGCCCTATACAAGTATAACCCATTTATCATTAAATATCGATTCTTGAGGTCACGATTCGATTCAAAATCTATTTTTTTTCGATTCAACGCGATTCTCGATTCAAAAACGATGTTTTCCCTATTCAAAAGGATTCTCTAGTCCTTCAATACATAGGATTTCAGCAGGATCTACCCCAGTCTGCTGACATGCAAGCAGAGTAGTAGCTTTTTGTAAAAAGCTTTTATAATTGTAAAGGACAATGTTTTATCAAATGATTGCAATAATGTAAATTTGTTTTAACTATTAAATGAACCAAAATTATGACTATCTGTGAAAATATTGGACACTGTGTTGTCAAGCTTATGAGATGCGATGCAAGTGTAAGGCATTGTGACACTATTCTTTTTATTTTTTTTATAAATGTCTAATGATAATGTCAATGAGGGATTTTTAATCACTGCTATGTTGAAATTGTAACTAATATCGATACTGTTGTTGATAATATTCATTTTTGTTTTACTACTTTTGGTTTGTTCTGTGTCGTGTTTGTGTCTCCTCTCAATTGCTCTGTTTATTGCAGTTCTGAGTGTTGCTGGGTTTGGTTTTGGAATTGGATTGCATTGTTATGGTATTGTTTTGTTGGATTGATTAATAAAATAAATAAATACATTTAAAAAAAATGAAGAAAAATTAATTAATAAAAAAATACAATCTATTTTTTAAAAATGAGAATCTATTCTGAATCGCATAACGTGAGAATCGCGATTCGAACTCTAATCGATTTTTTTCCCCACACCCCTACCATCTTTGTTTTCTACCTGTCAACTGTCAGTTTAGGCTGCTTCAAGACCACTTCAAGATGGCGGCCCAATTTCTCGCGTCACAGCAGCCAATGCTACGTCTACGTATAAGATGTCTATGGTGGTCAACCTCTATTGTACGTTTTAGTAAAAAACAACAACTAAGAAGTAAATAGTGTGTATGTATATATAATGTATTTAAACGTGGAATTAATGGAATGACTAATAATGAAATCCGTACTATGTTTTTTTTTTTTATTTTAAATATTTTTTTTCTGTCCTCGCTCGGGCATGTGCGCGTCCTCTCTCGAACCACGTGACCATGTTCCTGGAAAGTTCCTGGAAATACAGTACTGCTGTTGTGCTTCTGGCGTGGGTTCTGCTCGCCGCAGCATGTTGCGACACGCAGCCAACACAGCCGGAGTAAAACCACGAAGCCCTCTCCACACCGTGAATAAACAATGAGGTCAAATTAAGAAGACACCGTCGATGACTGGACGCGCGCACCGATCTGGACCTTCGGGGCGAGTTCGGACCTTCGAGTGAGCCCTGAACGAGGCGGCACCGAAGCCCGACGAGAGACAAAGAAGTTCCCGAGTGTGCAGGTTTTAAATAATTGTCAACCTTTTTTTTTTTTTTTTTTTTTTAATGACAACGTGCTTGTAGCTGCTAGCTTGTTAGGCTAGCCGCGGTTCTTTTTTATTCTTATTAATTATTATGTCATTCAACTTTTTACTGTCTATTTTTGAGATCGTCTCCAGCGACCCCGAAAAGGACAAGCGGTAGGAAATGGATGGATAAGAGCAATAGTAAGAATGTTGATTATGGTGTTTTTTCTTTGGCTAATAAGGAGTTTGAATTTATTTTTGAGATAGGGACAAGCGGTAGGAAATGGATGGATATGAGCAATAATAAGAATGTTGATGGTGTTTTTTTATTTGTCTGAGTTTGAATTTATTTTTGAGATAGGCTCCAGCGACCCTGAAAAGGACAAGCGGTAGAAAAAGGATGGATAGGGGCAATAGTAAGAATGTTGATTATGGTGTTTTTTCTTTGTCTAATAAGGAGTTAAAATTTATTTTTGAGATAGGCTCCAGCACCCCTTGTGACCCAGAAAAGGACAAGCGGTAGAAAATGGATGTATAGGGGCAATAGTAAGAATGTTGATTATGGTGTTTTTTTTTCTTTCTCTAATAAGGAGTTTGAATGTATTTTTGAGATAGGCTCCAGCGACCCCGAAAGGGACAAGCAGTAGAAAAAGAATGTTGATTATGGTGTTTTTTATTTGTCTAATAAGGAGTTTGAATTTATTTTTGAAATAGGGACAAGCGGTAGAAAATGGATGGGTGGATATAGGAGCAATAGTAAGAATGTTGATTATGGTGTTTTTTTTCTTTCTCTAATAAGGAGTTTGAATTTATTTTTGAGGTAGGCTCCAGCGACTACAAAAGGGACAAACGGTAGAAAATGGATGGATGGGTGGATAGAGGCAATAGTAAGAATGTTGATTATGGTGTTTTTTTTTGTGTGTAATAGTTAAAATGTATTTTTGAGATAGGCTCCAGCACCCCTTGCGACCCGAAAAGGACAAGCGGTAGAAAATGGATGGATAGGAGCAATAGTAAGAATGTTGATTATGGTGTTTTTTATTTGTCTAATAAGGAGTTAAAATTTATTTTTGAGATAGGCTCCAGCACCCCCTGCGACCCGAAAAGGACAAGCGGTAGAAAATGGATGGATAGGAGCAATAGTAAGAATGTTGATTATGGTGTTTTTTATTTGTCTAATAAGGAGTTTGAATTTATTTTTGAAATAGGGACAAGCGGTAGAAAATGGATGGATAGGGGCAATAGTAAGAATGTTGATTGTGGTGTTTTTTTTCTTTCTCTAATAAGGAGTTTGAATTTATTTTTGAGATAGGCTCCAGCGACTACAAAAGGGACAAACGGTAGAAAATGGATGGGTGGATAGAGGCAATAGTAAGAATGTTGATTATGGTGGTTTTTTTTTTGTGTAATAAGGAGTTAAAATTTATTTTTGAGATAGGCTCCAGCACCCCTTGCGACCCCGAAAAGGACAAGCGGTAGAAAATGGATGGATAGGAGCAATAGTAAGAATGTTGATTATGGTGTTTTTTTTCTTTCTCTAATAAGGAGTTTGAATTGATTTTTGAGGTAGGCTCCAGCGACTACAAAAGGGACAAACGGTAGAAAATGGATGGGTGGATAGAGGCAATAGTAAGAATGTTGATTATGGTGTTTTTTTTTTGTGTAATAGTTAAAATGTATTTTTGAGATAGGCTCCAGCACCCCTTGCGACACCGAAAAGGACAAGCGGTAGAAAATGGATGGATAGGAGCAATAGTAAGAATGTTGATTATGGTGTTTTTTATTTGTCTAATAAGGAGTTAAAATTAATTTTTGAGATAGGCTCCAGCACCCCTTGCGACCCCGAAAAGGACAAGCGGTAGAAAATGGATGGATAGGAGCAATAGTAAGAATGTTGATTATGGTGGGGGTTTTTTTGTCTAATAAGGAGTTAAAATTTATTTTTGAGATAGGCTCCAGCACCCCTTGCGACCCGAAAAGGACAAGCGGTAGAAAATGGATGGATAGGAGCAATAGTAAGAATGTTGATTATGGTGTTTTTTATTTGTCTAATAAGGAGTTAAAATTAATTTTTGAGATAGGCTCCAGCACCCCTTGCGACCCGAAAAGGACAAGCGGTAGAAAATGGATGGATAGGAGCAATAGTAAGAATGTTGATTATGGTGTTTTTTATTTGTCTAATAAGGAGTTTGAATTTATTTTTGAGATAGGCTCCAGCGACCCCGAAAGGGACAAGCGGTAGAAAATGGATGGATAGGAGCAATAGTAAGAATGTTGATTATGGTGGGGTTTTTTTGGTCTAATAAGGAGTTAAAATTTATTTTTGAGATAGGCTCCAGCACGCCTTGCGACCCGAAAAGGACAAGCGGTAGAAAATGGATGGATAGGAGCAATAGTAAGAATGTTGATTATGGTGTTTTTTATTTGTCTAATAAGGAGTTAAAATTAATTTTTGAGATAGGCTCCAGCACCCCTTGCGACCCCGAAAAGGACAAGCGGTAGAAAATGGATGGATAGGGGCAATAGTAAGAATGTTGATTATGGTGTTTTTTCTTTCTCTAATAAGGAGTTTGAATTTATTTTTGAGATAGGCTCCAGCGACCCCGAAAGGGACAAGCGGTAGGAAATGGATGGATGATAGGAGCAATAGTAAGAATGTTGATTATGGTGGTTTTTTTTGTCTAATAAGGAGTTAAAATTTATTTTTGAGATAGGCTCCAGCACCCCTTGCGACCCGAAAAGGACAAGCGGTAGAAAATGGATGATAGGAGCAATAGTAAGAATGTTGATTATGGTGTTTTTTTTTTGTCTAATAAGGAGTTTGAATTTATTTTTGAGATAGGCTCCAGCGACCCCGAAAAGGACAAGCGGTAGGAAATGGATGGATGATAGGAGCAATAGTAAGAATGTTGATTATGGTGGGTTTTTTTGTCTAATAAGGAGTTTTAATTTATTTTTGAGATAGGCTCCAGCACCCCTTGCGACCCCGAAAAGGACAAGCGGTAGAAAATGGATGGATAGGAGCAATAGTAAGAATGTTGATTATGGTGTTTTTTTTCTTTCTCTAATAAGGAGTTTGAATTTATTTTTGAAATAGGGACAAGCGGTAGAAAATGGATGGATCGGAGCAATAGTAAGAATGTTGATTATGGTGTTTTTTCTTTGTCTAATAAGGAGTTAGGCCCTGCGGCCCCGAAAGGGACAAGCGGTAGAAAATGGACGGATAGGAGCAATAGTAAGATTGTTGATTATGGTGTTTTTTTTTGTTCTCCAGAAGCATCCTCCTAGTCTTCATCCTGATCCTGGTCGGTTGTCCATGTCCAGGCCGCAGAAGGTTGGTGCCGTTCAATGACCTGCCAGCCCTACGAGTCCCCGGACGCCGTCGAAACCAACACGGGAGGTGCAGCTGCTGCCTGGAGGAGGACTGGCTAGTGACGAGAGCCGCCTCTCTTTGGCCATGAAGGAGCTGAAAAGCGCAGGTACACACTAAAAAAAAATGTTGGGTTAAAAAAACAACTAGGGATGTCCGATAATGGCTTTTTGCCGATATCCGATATTCCGATATTGTCCAACTCTTTAATTACCGATACCGATATCAACCGATATATGCAGTCGTGGAATTAACACATTATTATTAGGGATGTCCGATAATGGCTTTTTTCCGATATTCCGATATTGTCCAACTCTTTAATTACCGATACCGATATCAACCGATATACGCAGTCGTGGAATTAACACATTATTATTAGGGATGTCCGATAATGGCTTTTTGCCGATATCCGATATTCCGATATTGTCCAACTCTTTAATTACCGATACCGATATCAACCGATACCGATATCAACCGATATATGCAATCGTGGAATTAACACATTATGCCTAATTTGGACAACCATGTATGGTGAAGATAAGGTACTTTAAAAAAATAAAATAAAAATAAGATAACTAAATTAAAAACATTTTCTTGAATAAAAAAAGAAAGTAAAACAATATAAAAACAGTTACATAGAAACTAATAATTAATGAAAATGAGTAAAATTAACTGTTAAAGGTTAGTACTATTAGTGGACCAGCAGCACGCACAATCATGTGTGCTTACGGACTGTATCCCTTGCAGACTGTATTGATATATATTGATATATAATGTAGGAACCAGAATATTGATAACAGAAAGAAATGGGGGGAGGGAGGTTTTTTGGGTTGGTGCACTAATTGTAAGTGTATCTTGTGTTTTTTATGTTGATTTAATAAAAACAAAACAAAAACAAAAAACCGATACAGATAATAAAAAAACCGATACCGATAATTTCCGATATTACATTTTATATTACATCCCTAATTATTATGCCTAATTTGGACAACCAGGTATGGTGAAGATAAGGTACTTTTTAAAAAATAAAATAAAATAAGATAACTAAATTAAAAACATTTTCTTGAATAAAAAAAGAAAGTAAAACAATATAAAAACAGTTACATAGAAACTAGTGATGAATGAAAATTAGTAAAATTAAGTGTTAAAGGTTAGTACTATTAGTGGACCAGCACAATCATGTGTGCTTACGGACTGTATCCCTTGCAGACTGTATTGATATATATTGATATATAATGTAGGAACCAGAATATTAATAACAGAAAGAAACAACCCTTTTGTGTGAATGAGTGTAAATGGGGGAGGGAGGTTTTTTGGGTTGGTGCACTAATTGTAAGTGTATCTTGTGTTTTTTATGTTGATTTAATAAAAACCAAAAAAAACCAAACCGATACCGATAATAAAAAAAACGATACCGATAATTTCCGATATTACATTTTAACGCATATATCGGACATCTCTAAAAACAACCCAATTTTAACCCAACTGCTGGTTCAGAAAATGACTAACCTCTTATCCAGCAGTGGAAACAGTCCACCACCAATGACTGTTTTCACTGCTGGACTCTAGAAAGAGGTTCCGCAGCCTCCGTAGCAGAACCTCCAGGTTCTGTAACAGCTTCTTCCCTTAGGCCGCATTAAAATCCCCTCAATTTCCCCCAAAAATGGATTAACTGGCTGGAATTTAAAGACAATATAACATGCATCCATAAACGTGGATGCATATGCAAAAGTGCAATATATTTATCTGTACAGTCATCTATTTATTTATATCTGCACCTTTTTATTGCTCTTTTATCCTGCACTACCATGAGCTAATGCAATGACATTTTGTTATCTGTACTGTAAAGTTCCAATTTGAATGACAATAAAAGGAAGTCTAAGTCTTTGAGTTATTTTAACTCAACATTTTGGGTTAATTTTTTTCAATCCAATTTTTGCGTTGAATTATTTAACCAAAAAGTTGAGTTAGGATAGCTTAATGTTGGATTATTCCCAACCAAATTTTTGGGTTGAATTATTTAACCAAAAAGTTGAGTTATGGTAACTAAATGTTGGGTTATTCCTAACCAAATTATTGGGTTGAATTATTAAACCCAAAAATTTAGTTATGATAGTTTAATGTTGGATTATTCCCAACCAAACTTTTGGGTTGAATTATTTAACCCAAAAATTTAATTATGATAGTTTAATGTTGGATTATTCCCAACCAAACTTTTGGGTTGAGTTATGATAGCTTAATATTGGATTATTCCCAACCAAACTTGGGTTGAATTATTTAACCAAAAAATTGAGTTATGTTATCTTAATGTTGGATTATTCCCAACCAAACTTTTGGGTTTAATTATTTAACCCAAAAATTGAGTTATGATAGCTTAATGTTGGATTATTCCCAACCAAACTTTTGGGTTGAATTATTTAACCAAAAAGTTGAGTTATGGTAACTAAATGTTGGGTTATTCCTAACCAAACTATTGGGTTGAATTATTAAACCCAAAAATTGAGTTATGATAGTTTAATGTTGGGTTATTCCTAACCAAATTATTGGGTTGAATTATTAAACCAAAAAATTTAGTTATGATAGTTTAATGTTGGATTATTCCCAACCAAACTTTTGGGTTTAATTATTTAACCCAAAAATTTAATTATGATAGTTTAATGTTGGATTATTCCCAACCAAACTTTTGGGTTGAGTTATGATAGCTTAATATTGGATTATTCCCAACCAAACTTGGGTTGAATTATTTAACCAAAAAGTTGAGTTATGTTATTTTAAAGTTGGATTATTCCCTACCAAACTTTTGGGTTGAATTATTTAACCCAAAAATTGAGTTATGATATCTTAATGTTGGATTATTCTTAACCAAACTTTTGGGTTGAATTATTTAACCCAAAAGTTGAGTTATGGTAACTAAATGTTGGGATATTCCTAACCAAACTATTGGGTTGAATTATTAAACTCAAAAATTGAGTTATGATATCTTAATGTTGGATTATTCCCAACCAAACTTTTGGGTTGAATTATTTAACCAAAAAGTTGAGTTATGGTAACTAAATGTTGGGTTATTCCTAACCAAACTATTGGGTTGAATTATTAAACCCAAAAATTGAGTTATGATAGTTTAATGTTGGGTTATTCCTAACCAAATTATTGGGTTGAATTATTAAACCCAAAAATTTAGTTATGATAGTTTAATGTTGGATTATTCCCAACCAAACTTTTGGGTCTAATTATTTAACCCAAAAATTTAATTATGATAGTTTAATGTTGGATTATTCCCAACCAAACTTTTGGGTTGAGTTATGATAGCTTAATATTGGATTATTCCCAACCAAACTTGGGTTGAATCATTTAACCAAAAAATTGAGTTAGGTTATCTTAATGTTGGATTATTCCCAACCAAACTTTTGGGTTGAATTATTTAACCCAAAAATTGAGTTATGATAGCTTAATGTAGGATTATTCTTAACCAAACTTTTGGGTTGAATTATTTAACCCAAAAGTTGAGTTATGGTAATTAAATGTTGGGTTATTCCTAACCAAACTATTGGGTTGAATTATTAAACCCCAAAATTTAGTTTTGATATCTTAATGTTGGATTATTCTTAACCAAACTTTTGGGTTGAATTATTAAACCCAAAAATTTAGTTTTGATATCTTAATGTTGGATTATTCCCAACCAAACTTTTGGGTTGAATTATTTAACCCAAAAATTGAGTTATGATAGTTTGTTGGATTATTCTTAACCAAACTTTTGTGTTGAGTTTGGATTATTCTTAACCAAACTTTTGGGTTGAATTATTTAACCCAAAAGTTGAGTTATGGTAACTAAATGTTGGGTTATTCCTAACCAAACTATTGGGTTGAATTATTAAACCCCAAAATTTAGTTTTGATATCTTAATGTTGGATTATTCTTAACCAAACTTTTGGGTTGAATTATTAAACCCAAAAATTTAGTTTTGATATCTTAATGTTGGATTATTCCCAACCAAACTTTTGGGTTGAATTATTTAACCCAAAAATTGAGTTATGATAGTTTGTTGGATTATTCTTAACCAAACTTTTGAGTTGAGTTTGTGGGATTATTCTTAACCAAACTTTTGGGTTGAATTATTTAACCCAAAAGTTGAGTTATGGTAACTAAATGTTGGGTTATTCCTAACCAAACTATTGGGTTGAATTATTAAACCCCAAAATTTAGTTTTGATATCTTAATGTTGGATTATTCCCAACCAAACTTTTGGGTTGAATTATTTAACCCAAAAATTGAGTTTTGATATCTTAATGTTGGATTATTCCCAACCAAACTTTTGGGTTGAATTATTTAACCCAAAAATTGAGTTATGATAGTTTGTTGGATTATTCTTAACCAAACTTTTGAGTTGAGTTTGTGGGATTATTCTTAACCAAACTTTTGGGTTGAATTATTTAACCCAAAAGTTGAGTTATGGTAACTAAATGTTGGGTTATTCCTAACCAAACTATTGGGTTGAATTATTAAACCCAAAAATTTAGTTTTGATATCTTTATGTTGGATTATTCCCAACCAACTTTTGGGTTGAATTATTTAACCCAAAAATTGAGTTATGATATCTTAATGTTGGATTATTCCCAACCAAACTTTTGGGTTGAATTATTTAACCCAAAAGTTGAGTTATGATATCTTAATGTTGGATTATTCCCAACCAAACTTTTGGGTTGAAGTATTTAACCCAGATGTTGAGTTATGCTAACTCAATGTTGGGTTTTGATTGAGACTTTTATTAGTAGATTGCGCCATACAGTACATATTCCGTACAATTGACCACTAAATTGTAAACCTGAATAAGTTTTTCAACTAGTATAAGTCAGGGTCCACGTTAATCAATTCATGGTGATTGTAAATAATAAGATTAATCCATAATAAACATTTTACCAAAAAATGCGTTGAAAAACAACCCAAAAGTGGTTCGTAATTTTGAAAACCCAGAAATTGGGTTAAAATAATACCCTTGTAACCCCAAACATGGATTGCTCTTCATAAAAATAACTCTAAAATTTAACCCAACACTAGCAACTCATACATTGGGTTATTTTGATAACCCAGCATTTTTTTTTATTGTAGGAACGCCCGCTTCAGTGTTCCGTTCTTGTGGTTTTTAGGCTGGTACTGGGGAAACCTGAGCGCCAACGAGGCCAAAGAGATCCTGCGGGACGCTGCCGAGGGAACCTTCCTGGTGCGGGACAGCTCTCAAAGCAACTACCTGTTCACCATCTCCGCCGTGACGTCGGCGGGTCCCACCAACCTCCGCATCGAGTACGACCAGGGCAAGTTCAAGCTGGACTCTGTGCTCCTGGTCAGGCCCAGACTCAAGCAGTTTGACAGCGTGGTCCACCTGGTGGACCACTACTTCCGCATGTCCCTGGTCAGCCACAAGACTCCGCCCTCCACGCCGTCGAGCAGCACGGTGCCGCTGCTCCTCACCCGGCCCGCTTACGCCGCCATCACGCCGCTACAGCACCTGTGTCGCGTCACCATCAACAGACACACCAGGCGGGTCCGGGACCTGCCCTTACCAAACAGGCTGAAGGACTACGTGGCGGACTACGCCTACCACGTGTGACGCCATCGGCCGACTGTTTCTGAGGCTGCAAGGAGACCAAAAACGTCACATGATCACGGTGCCGACGTCCATTCCACAGCGTTTTTCCCACGCGCGCCCTTTTCCTGTCTGGTGCAGGTGGAAGAACCGATGACTTTTATGAAACCCAAACGAGTGTGTGCCACAGATGGCCGCCGTTGTTGCGTGTCTGGAGGAGTGCACAAGAGAATGCTGACCTCTGACCTCATGCACAAATTGTGATTATTTGATATTTAATTAAAGAAGTTGACTATACCGTTTTTTTGATTCCTTTTGCAACTTCTCGTTGTGTCCACACGGCGGCGCCAGATCCTTTGGAACAGCCCACACTTTCTGCAGGCGAGCAACTTTTCAATTGACCAAGTCAAGGGGATCTACCTCATTCATATATATCATTTATATTGATTTATTTATGAAAGAGGTTTTAGTTAACAAGTTAAAGGCCTACTGAAAGCCACTACTACCGACCACACAGTCTGATAGTTTATATATCAATGATGAAATCTTAACATTGAAACACATGCCAATACGGCCGGGTTAACTTATAAAGTGCAATTTTAAAATTCCCGCCACACTTCCGGTTGAAAAACTCCTTTGGATATGATTTATGCGCGTGACGTCACAAAATGCACGGAAGTGTTTGGGCCCTATTGGACACAATACACAAAGCTCTGTTTTCCTCGACAAAATTCCACAGTATTCTGGACATCTGTGTTGGTGAATCTTTTGCAATTTGTTTAATGAACAATGGAGGCTGCAAAGAAGAACGTTGTAGGTGGGATCGATCGGTGTCTTAGCGGCTAAGTACAATACTTACAGCAACACAACAAGGACTACTTACCCTGATAGCAGACGCCTAGCCGATGCTTGCGGCCAAACCCACGTATGAAGTCCTTCGTCGCGCCATTGATCGCTGGAACGCAGGTGAGCACGGCTGTTGATGGGAAGATGAGGGCTGGCTGGCGTAGGTGGAGCGCTAATGTTTTTATCATAGTTCTGTGAGGTCCGGTTGCTAAGTTGCTAAATTAGCCTTAGCGTCGTTAGCAACAGCATTGTTAAGCCTTACCAGGCTGAGAATTTTTAACTGTGTAGTTACATGTACATGGTTTAATAGTATTGTTGATCTTCTGTCTATCCTTCCAGTCATTGGTTTATTTATTTTGTTTCTATCTTCATTTGAGAACGATGCTATCACGTTAGCTCAGTAGCTAAGTGTGTCACCGATGTATTGTCTTGGAGATAAAAGTCACTTTAAATGTCCATTTCGCGTGCTCGACTCTCATTTTCAAGAGGATATAGTATCCGAGGTGGTTTAAAATACAAATCCGTGATCCACAATAGAAAAAGGAGAGAGTGTGGAATCCAATGAGCCAGCTTGTACCTAAGTTACGGTCAGAGCGAAAAAATATACGTCCATCACTGCCTCTCAAGTCCTTCACTGTAACGTTCCTCATCTACGAATCTTTCATCCTCGCTCAAATTAATGGGGTAATCGAATCTCTCTCGCTCCATTGTAAACAAAGGAAAATTGTGAGGAATACTAGCTCCTGTGACGTCACGCTACTTCCGGTACAGGCAAGGCTTTTTTTTATCAGCGAGCAAAAGTTGCAAACTTTATCGTCGATTTTCTCTACTAAATCCTTTCAGCAAAAATATGGCAATATCGCGAAATGATCAAGTATGACACATAGAATGGATCTGCTATTCCCGTTTAAATAAAAAAAAATCATTTCAGTAGGCCTTTAAAGGTGTTTAATGATAATACAAGCATGTTTACCACAGATTCCTTTCATGACGACAAGAATATAAGCAGAGGTGGGTAGTCAGGTCTATTTTCATACAAAAGGCGCACCGGATTATAAGGCGCATTAAAAGGTCTATTCAGGTGTACCGGAGAGGAGGCTACGCCGGATAGTCGAACCTCGGATCCAGGAGGAACAGTGTGGTTTTCGTCCTGGTCGTGGAACTGTGGACCAGCTCTATACTCTCGGCAGGGTCCTTGAGGGTGCATGGGAGTTTGCCCAACCAGTCTACATGTGCTTTGTAGACTTGGAGAAGGCATTCGACCGTGTCCCTCGAGAAGTCCTGTGGGGAGTGCTCAGAGAGTATGGGGTATCGGACTGTCTGATTGTGGCGGTCCGCTCCCTGTATGATCAGTGTCAGAGCTTGGTCCGCATTGCCGGCAGTAAGTCGGACACGTTTCCAGTGAGGGTTGGACTCCGCCAAGGCTGCCCTTTGTCACCCATTCTGTTCATAACTTTTATGGACAGAATTTCTAGGCGCAGTTGAGGGGATCTGGTTTGGTGGCTGCAGGATTAGGTCTCTGCTATTTGCAGATGATGTGGTCCTGATGGCTTCATCTGGCCAGGATCTTCAGCTCTCACTGGATCGGTTCACAGCCGAGTGTGAAGCGACTGGGATGAGAATCAACACCTCCAAGTCCGAGTCCATGGTTCTCGCCCGGGAAAGGGTGGAGTGCCATCTCCAAGTTGGGGAGGAGATCTTGCCCCAAGTGGAGGAGTTCAAGTACCTCGGAGTCTTGCTCACGAATGAGGGAAGAGTGGATCGTGAGATCGACAGGCGGATCGGTGCGGCGTCTTCAGTAATGCGGACGCTGTATTGATCCGTTGTGGTGAAGAAGGAGCTGAGCCGGAAGGCAAAGCTCTCAATTTACCGGTCGATCTACGTTCCCATCCTCATCTATGGTCATGAGCTTTGGGTTATGACTGAAAGGACAAGATCACGGGTACAAGCGGCCGAAATGAGTTTCCTCGGCCGGGTGGCGGGTCTCTCCCTTAGAGATAGGGTGAGAAGCTCTGTCATCCGGGAGGAACTCAGAGTAAAGCTGCTGCTCCTCCACATGGAGAGGAGCCAGATGAGGTGGTTCGGGCATCTCTTCAGGATGCCACCCGAACGCCTTGCTAGGGAGGTGTTTAGGGCACGTCCGACCAGCAGGAGGCCAAGGGGAAGACCCAGGACACGCTGGGAAGACTGTCTCCCGGCCGGGCTTGGAACGCTTTGGGATCCCCCGGGAGGAGCTGGACGAAGTGGCTGGGGAGAGGGAAGTCTGGGCTTCTCTGCTTAGGCTGCTGCCCCCGCGACCCGACCTCGGATAAGCGGAAGAAAATGGATGGATGGATGAATGATTTTTTTCTAAATGTAAAAGACTTCCTTTTGGTCTACATAACATGTGATGGTGGTTCTTTGGTCAAAATGTTGCATAGATGATGTTTTACAGATCATCTTCAAGTCGCTTTCTGACAGTCTCTTCAGGATGCGCCGTTTTGTGGGCGGTCTTATTTACGTGGCTCACCTTCGACGGCGTCTTCTCCCCGTCATCTTTGTTGTAGCGGTGTAGCGTGGAAGAAGTGTCAAAAGATGGTGCTAACTGTTTTAATGACATTCAGACTTTACTTCAATCAAAAACGGAGCAGCATCTCCTCATCCGTGGCTCACTAGTGCAACAACAACAAGGCCGGAAATGTGTCCCGTGAAAAACCGTCCCACCGGAACTCTCTAATAACTAAAGTTCCTTGGGTGAATAATGTAAACTCACTACACCGGTATGTTTTAGCGCTTTCATGGCGAGTTTACTGACAGATATAAGTAAGAACTTTACACTATTTTATATTAGAAATGGCAACAGCGGAGGATGAATGTCCCATAACAAGAAGATAGAGAAAAATACGTTTATCGACTACGACGTCGGCACGGATTACAATGGCGGACGCGCGCGCATTTTCAGGACTTATGCAGATCCCAAATACACATCAGCAGGTACCAGAAGGTAAGAAAAGTTGGTTTTGCATAATATTGCAAAACAAAACCATAATAAAACTCGTATGTTTAATGTGCCGACAATCCATCAACTTAACTTCATAGCTTAGTGAAGTCGTACTAAAAACATTTTGACAGATTTTTGAGCGCCGTGTATAATGTTCTATATCCTCAATGGAACATTTAAAGTTTTGGTGTTGTTTACTGGCGTCATCTTGCGGTCTACACGTATCTCTTATGTGTGACTGCCATCTACTGGTCACACTTATCATTACACTATGTAGTAAATAAAATAGCTTCGAGGTCGTAAAGCACAATCAGGATTATGCCGTACATCAGGCGCATCGGGTTATGAGGCGCACTGTCGGTTTTTGAGAAAATGGAAGGATTTTAAGTGCGCCTTATAGAAGTAATACGGTAATCTTACTTTTATTGATACAGCACTTTTTGTTTCTTGATTTGAAATGACACAGACATATCCAAGAAGTAAAGATGTCATCATTGTTGGAATTATTTTTGAATTGTATTTAGCTTTTATTGAGTATATGAATGTTGACTGTTGGGAAAGTTAAGATAAGTGATAGGTTCTGTTATGACTTATTGTTATTATTAGGTGACTTGTGGCTTAACAGCTCATTAGAGGCCACTCTGTTGCAACCCATACATGCACAAAAGCTGGTTCATCCTAAGGACAAAATGCAGAGAAGCAAACTCAACAATGTTGTTTATGTAGTGAGGAGTGCAATGACCGCTACTTTGGAGAGACCAATCCTTGCACAGGGCTGGACTGGGGACAAAAATGTGTCTGTCATGTATACTGAAGGCGCTGTGGGTCATTTATCTCTACAAGAGCTGTTGTACTGTATCTGGATCTCGAAAAAACAAACACAGCAATGGAGTCAAATAAGTTGAACTGGGTTACATGTACAAAAAAAAAGAATTTTGACTACTTGGTTGAAGTATTTAGGATCAGGATTCAGGATGCTTTGTTATTGTCCATTCTTTAACATGTACAAGACATACATTTTCGACACAGTCCCACTAAGAGCAGACATACGTTACAGGGAGACAAGAACAGGACCGCCAAAGGATCAGCCACTTACGGCGCTCCTTAAAAAAGGTGGGAAAAAGGTGATATTGGGAAAGGGGGGAAGAGGTAAAAACATAAGTCAAAGGCTTGACCCTCGGGAGGGGGTCCAGACTGAGTCCAAGGGAAAAAAACTCATTTGCCATAGCACACATAAACAAGTTACATATAATCACAACAACTCGCAACAGAGGGGTGGGGGGAGTTGGGGCCCTGGAGGACGGTGTGCTGCTATAAAGCGCTACTCAGCCGTCCATCACCCCCGAAGGGGAATCAAGCGGTGGTGAAGGCGTTGGGTGGGGGTGGGGTGTGTGTTTGTGTATATGCCCATTGTCTTTGGGTGTAGTGGTGTCGTGTCCATTGGCCTGGGGCCGTTCCGCATGCAATGCAAGCAAAGTTTGACTTCCAGGTGTCGTTGAGGAGGGAGGGAGGTCAAAAGCGTCCATCTTTGAGAGTCCTCGGGGGATGTTTACAGAACAGCCTGCTCCTGTTGTTGCAGCGTCGAGGCCATTCGAGGGAGTAAAATCGTAGAACGATTATATAATGATTTGAAAAAATAGCTAGATATAAGTTTGAACTACACGCTACTTTTTTTACAGTATGTACGAGCCTCACAACAAGACGATAGAGGAATGGCAATGGCGGACACACGCAAAGCACTTTGGGTGAATCTCTACCGTATATGGATAATCCGCTGACGTCACCAATGGGTATATATATATATATATATATATATATATATATATATATATATATATATATATATATATATATATATTGTGGAGTTTGTAAACAACGAGACAGGAGACGTGAGCGTAGTCGAGGAAGTTTACTAGCTCCAACCTAGCATGTCATACATTCGACAACAACAACGGCCTCTCAACCGGAAGCGGAAGAACCTAACTCCCCCTCCGCCTCTTCTCTTAAAGCTACAGTGTCCTCTTAGGTGAATGTCTCTCATTATATGGTTTGGGTCACCACACAGGCCCCCCCAGAATTCACCTACACAAAACCCTGCAAAACAGAACAAGTGCAATTGCATAACAGAAAAACATGACCCTGCAGTAAATGAACAGTAACCAACACAGTGCAAAGTCAATGGGAAAACAGGTGACGGGCCGGGGGGCGGGACTTCCGTCCGTAACGGCTGTGCCTGACAGGAGGGGAAACAGATGGGCCCGAAACGCGAGCCACAGGTGGAGCTGGGGCCGGAAGAGAGGCAGGCGCAGGGGCCGACCGAGGAGGGTGCCCCCGTCGCGGCGGCGGGGCCACTTGCACCGGCTCCCCAATGTCCGCGTGAGCAGGCTCCTCCTTAGGGGCTGAACGCAGGCCGAGCATGACCCACGGAAGCCGGTCCACCCAGTCGCCTCCCGTGAGGCTGGCCCGCAGAGCTGCTTTCATGTCCCGATGGAACCGCTCGCACAGTCCGTTGCTCTGCGGGTTGTAGGCAGTAGTGCGGTGGATCTTCATCCCGAGGTGCTCAGCAACCGCCGTCCAGAGCTCAGAGGTAAATTGGGAGCCTCGGTCGCTTGTGATGTCACCAGGCGTGCCAAAACGGGCCACCCAGCAGCCGATGAACGCCCGTGCCACCTCCGCCGCCGTCGTCGAGGACAAAGGAATAGCCTCCGGCCATCTGGTAGCCCTGTCCACAATAGTGAGGAGGAAGGTATAACCACGGGAGGGAGGCAGAGGGCCCACAAGGTCAACATTCACGTGGTCGAACCGCCTCTCTGGAACCACAAACGGCGCCAAAAGGGCTTTGGTATGGCGGTGCACCTTGGCGCGCTGGCACGCCACACATGAGCTGGCCCAGGCTCTAACATCCTTGCGGAGCCCCGGCCAAACAAATTTGACACTCACCATCTTGGTCGAGGCCTTCACCCCAGGATGTGAAAGGCCGTGGACGGTGTCGAAAACCCGGCGCCGCCAGGAAGCAGGCACCAGGGGTCGCGGTTGGCCGGTGGAGACGTCGCAGAGGAGGGTAGTGTTAGCCGCGTCGAACGCCACGTCCTCCAGGCGCAGCGCCGTAGGGCCCGACCGGTAGTCCTGAACGGCCGCGTCCTTGGCCTGGTCCGCTGCCATAGCGGCGTAGTCGAGCCCCAAGTGAACGGAGTTAACAACAGCCCGTGAAAGGCAGTCGGCGACAAAGTTATCCTTGCCAGACACATGTTGTATGTCCGTAGTAAACTCAGAGACCGCCGCGAGATGGCGCTGCTGACGCCCAGACCACGGCTCCGAAGTTTTGGCCATGCAGAACGTCAGCGGTTTGTGGTCCACGAAAGCGGTGAACCGCCGGCCCTCCAACAGGAACCGAAAGTGTCTGGTTGCGAGGAAAAGTCCCAGTAGCTCTCTATCAAAGGTGCTGTACTTGCGCTCATTTTCCCGGAGCTGTTTACTGAAGAACGCCAATGGCTGCCATCCACCAGCCACCCACTGCTCACATACGGCCCCAACGGCATAGTCGGAGGCGTCCGTCGTAAGGGCTATAGGGGCGGCCGGCGACGGGTGAGCTAGCAGCGCAGCATTGGCCAGCGCAGACTTGGCAGCCTCAAAAGCCTCATCCATCTCTGGGGACCAGTCCAACTTGTCCTTAGACTTCTTCCCCCGGTGGGCCCCATAAAGGGGACGCATGACGTGTGCAGCACGAGGCAGGAAACGGTTATAAAAGTTCACCATGCCCAAAAACTCCTGCAAGGCCTGTACAGTAGGGGCACGGGGGAACGCGGCGACAGCCTCAACCCTGTCGGGCAGGGGAACGGCCCCCTGCGGAGTGATGTGGTGCCCGAGGAAGGTGATGGACGACTCCGCGAACTGACACTTGGCTGGGTTGATGATGAGGCCGTGCTCGCTAAGCCTCTCGAACAGCTGCCCGAGGTGTGTCATGTGTTCCTCCACCGACGCGCTGGCCACAAGGATGTCGTCCAAGTACACAAACAAAAATGGCATGTCCCGGAGCACAGAGTCCATAAGACGTTGGAACGTCTGCGCCGCCCCCGTAAGGCCAAACGGCATACGTAAGAACTCGAAGAGCCCGAAGGGTGTGATGACAGCCGTTTTTGGGACATCTCGCGGGTGGACCGGTACCTGGTGGTAGCCTCGCACTAAGTCAATTTTGGAATAGATGGTAGCGCCCGCCAAGTGGGAAGAGAAATCTTGGATGTGCGGTATGGGGTACCGGTCGGGGGTCGTGGCGTTGTTTAGGCGACGGAAGTCTCCGCAAGGGCGCCAACCCCCGCCGGCCTTAGTAACCATATGTAGCGGAGAAGCCCACGGGCTGTCCGAACGGCGGACAATGCCGAGGCGTTCCATCATTGAAAACTCCTCCCTGGCTATTGCGAGCTTGGACGAGTCGAGGCGTCGGGCCCGGGCGTAAACCGGGCGGCCCACAGTGGCGATGTGATGTTCCACACCGTGCTTGGCCACCGCCTAGGAAAAGGTGGGCGTGGTGAGCCCAGGGAAACCGGCGAGCAGGCGTTGGTATGGATCCCCGGTGGCGAGTGTGTTAGCGAGGCACAACGCCCCAGCCCCCCCAAGCGTGCAGGGGTATGACGCAAAAGAGACGGCATCAATCAAGCGACAGTTCTTAATATCCACCAGCAGGTTGAACGCGCAGAGGAAATCCGCACCTAGCAGCGGGGTGGATACAGCAGCCATCACAAAATCCCAACCGAATCGTCGGCCGCCAAAACTAACATCCACGCGCCTGACACCGTACGTCCGAATGGAGGTGCCGTTGGCGGCGTCCATCTGGGGGCCGTGGCTGCCGGTCATCGTGTCCACAGCTTGTGCTGGTAGTATACTGCGTTGCGCACCAGAGTCCACCAGCAGCCGCCGGCCCGACAAGGAGTCCCTGATGAACAACAGCTTGCAGTCACGGCCGGCGCCCATAGCCGCTAACGAGCGCCGGCCCTGGCGTTTCCCTGAATCCTGTAACTGCAGGGTTTGCGACACTGCTTCGCCTTGGCCCCGAAAATGGCATGGTAAAAACAGAGGCCGTCTTCAGGTTGGCGGCGAGCCGTCACCGCAGCCGCGGTGTCCACATAGTCATCCATAGGAGGTGGCGGGACGGCCTGGTGGGGCAGCAGGGCATGCACAAACTGTTGCCGGTTGGCCAGGAAAACCCTGTCCGCCTCAGCGGCCAAAGCACGGTAGTCCTTGGAGGCGGCGAGTGGAGAACTGGCTATCGGTGTGCGTACCGGTGCGGGGAGCTGCCTCAGGAAAATGTGTGTAAACAGAAACTCCGGGTCGGCTGATCCCAGCACAGACAGCATTTTTTCCATCAGTTCAGACGGTTTCCCGTCACCGAGGCCATGTAGGGACAGTAAACGGTCCGCTTTTTCCAGCTCCGACAGCTCAAATAACTTCAGGAGGAAAGCCTTTAAAGCATCGTATTTGCCAGCAGGCGGTGGAGCCTCCAACAGTGTCATCGCTCGCGCCGTCATTGATGCGTCCAACGCCGCCACTACATGGAAGTACTTCGTAGCATCCTGCGTTATTCCCCTTAGCTGGAACTGGGCTTCCACGTGTTGAAACCACGGCCGTGGATTATGCTGCCAGAAATCGGGTAACTTCACAGTAGCGGCGTAGATTCCCGCGTTAGCCATGTTGTTGTTAGCAGCAGCTACTCCGTCTGCGGGTACCGCGTCAACAAAATTGTCAGCGCCTTCATTGTCTGACATGCTCGTATTCGTAGTTCGTATTCTCGGGGTCACCAATGTGGAGTTTGTAAACAACGAGACAGGAGACGTGAGCGTAGTCGAGGAAGTTTACTAGCTCCAACCTAGCATGTCATACATTCGACAACAACAACGACCTCTCAACCGGAAGCGGAAGAACCTAACTCCCCCTCCGCCTCTTCTCTTAAAGCTACAGTGTCCTCTTAGGTGAATGTCTCTCATTATATGGTTTGGGTCACCACAATATATATATATTAGGGCTGTGAATCTTTGGGTGTCCCATGATTCGATTCAATATCGATTCTTGGGGTCACGATTCAATTCAAAATCGATTTTTTCCGATTCAACGCGATTCTCGATTCAAAAGCGATTTTTTCCCGATTCAAAAGGATTCTCTATTCATTCAATACATAGAATTTCAGCAGGATCTACCCCAGTCTGCTGACATGCAAGCAGAGTAGTAGATTTTTGTAAAAAGCTTTTATAATTGTAAAGGACAATGTTTTATCAACTGATTGCAATAATGTCAATTTGTTTTAACTATTAAATGAACCAAAAATATGACTTATTTTATTTTTGTGAAAATATTGGACACAGTGTGTTGTCAAGCTTATGAGATGCGTTGCAAGTGTAAGCCACTGTGACACTATTGTTCTTTTTTTATTTTTTATAAATGTCTAATGATAATGTCAATGAGGGATTTTTAATCACTGCTATGTTGAAATTTTAACTAATATTGATACTGTTGTTGATAATATTCATTTTTGTTTCACTACTTTTGGTTTGTTCTGTGTCGTGTTTGTGTCTCCTCTCAATTGCTCTGTTTATTGCAGTTCTGAGTGTTGCTGGGTCGGGTTTGGTTTGGAATTGGATTGCATTGTTATGGTATTGCTGTGTATTGTTTTGTTGGATTGATTAATAAAAAAATAAAATAAAATAAAATCGATTTTTAAAAATGAGAATCGATTCTGAATCGCACAACGTAAGAATCGCAATTCGAATTCGAATCGATTTTTTCCCACACCCCCTAATATATATATATATATATATATATATATATATATATATATATATATATATATATATATATATATATATATATATATATATATATATATATATATATATATATATACATACAGTACAGACACTTAATCAATGTGTTTTCTTTATTTTCATGACTATTTACATTGTAGATTGTCACTGAAGGCATCAAAACTATGAATGAACACATGTGGAGTTATGTACTTAACAAAAAAGGTGAAATAACTGAAAACATGTTTTGTATTCTAGTTTCTTCAAAATAGCCATCCTTTGCTCTCATTACTGCTTTGCACACTCTTGGCATTCTCTCGATGAGCTTCAAGAGGTAGTCACCTGAAATGGTTTTCACCTCACAAGTGTGCTTGAGGCTCATCCGGAGAATGCCAAGAGTGTGCAAAACAGTAATCAGAGCAACGTGCAACCTGAGCCGCAGGTTGCAGACCCCCGGCCTAACCCTATAAACAATCTGAAATACAAGATGTGGTAAAACCAGGATACATCGGGCTCTGATCTTGAGCTTCATAGAAATGTGAAATTTCCTTTACACAACATATTATAAATACACCTTGTACACAACATAAACACTGTTCAAATATATACACAGTTAAGACATAGGCGAACAGTTGTGAAATATCCCTGTACATGTGTTGGTTAAACATTTAATATGCCATATACAAACACTTATACTTCTGTGCACTCGTTTTCTTAGACCCTTACCTTGTTAATGCATGCATACTGATACTGAGCTAATGCTAGACATTTGTTTAATATTTTGTTTGACATACTGTGGTTTAATATTGAAGTGCAAAGATGTGCTTAACGTAGAATGGAACAATGCTGACACCTTATGTATGTCAGTCAACCACGCTTGTGGTTACACATGCTCGTCGCATTTGATTCTCGGAATGTTTACCAGACCGATGACGTAATCAGAGATAAACACCTGTCAGAAGTTTCCCTACTTTGGTTTGATTTCCGTTTGGGGTTCTTGTTCTTACGATCTAGCGAAAGTTGGTGACATGTAGAGACAACAACCCGACAACGACAGAATTGGGCATCTACGTCAACAATATGATTTGCCTGAGTGTTTAAAGAAAGAAGACAACAGCACAGAGCATGTGCCAAATATTTTCTTCTGATTGAATATGGAAAAGGTCCATGTCTTTGTGGACCTTGCTTTGTGCACTGGTGCACAGTCATGTTGGAAGAGGAAGGTTGGGAGCATGGAATTGTCCAAAATGTTTTGGTATCCTGGAGCATTCAAAGTTCCTTTCACTGGAACTAAGGGGCCAAGCCCAACTCCTGAAAAACAACCTGTCAGGTTCAAACACCGAACTATCTATTACACAAGACAAGAAGAAGGAATCAAGCAGAGACAGAGTTGAATTTTACTCATGAGGAGAGACGTATTGGGCTGTACACTCAGTTACAGTTTCCCCCTACGCTCTAAGGTACAGTCCCATGTTCTCCTCTATTTATCACTGAGGCCGCAAGCAGCCCCTAATAGACACAATACATGATTATTCAGAATGGAAATGTGCTGACACTCGTGATTTCGCCCTGTCTCTGTCCTGTCCGCGTCGGGGTACTCGATGTCCGTCCTTGGCTGTCGGCAGGTAGGGTCTGGAACCAAACTGCTGACAAGAGAAAACTCGCAAAGCAAGACCACAAGTTGTGCCTTTGCACAGATAGAAAAGTACAACTTCAGCACAATTGATAATAACTATAGCAACGGCCTTTAAGCATAAGAATTGTGTGATAACTTATACATAATTATTCTAACACAACCCCACACAATAATTCCTCCTCCAAAACAAACACAATGAAATGAAAACTGTAGCAATATGACATCAGAATATGGATCAACGAGCAATATTTCAATTACCTGGGGGCCATATAACCAGAAAAACATTTTGCCAGTCGAAATAAGCTATCTTTAAGGACAATAAGATGATAAAGGTTGTGGTTAAAAATCCCAATTTTGGACATAATAAATGGCAATGTCATTATTTATTGTGTTGTAGTGTAGCTAATTGCTTTGTAGATGTCGGGAACATGGTTTGTCGTGATCACAATATGCAGATGACAGCGGGAGGCAGGGTGCAGGTAAAAAGGTGTCTAATGCTTAAACCAAAAATAAACAAAAAGCGAGTGCCGCTAAGAAAAGGCATTGAAGCTTAGGGAGGGATTCGCAAAACGAAACTAAAACTGAACTGAACTGGCTGCAAAATAAACAAAAACAGAATGCTGGACGACAGCAAAGACTTACAGCAGACGGCGTCCACAAAGTACATCCGTACATGACATGACAATCAACAACAGAACACTACACGGCAAAAACTGAAATCTAAGTAAGATGAAATATCTCAAATAAGGGTGATATTTGCTTATTTTCTGTCTAATAAGATAATTCTTCTCACTAAGCAGATTTTATGTTAGAGTGTTTTACTTGTTTTAAGTGTTTTGGTCCTAAATGATCTCAGTAAGATATTACAGCTTGTTGCTGAGATTTGATGACATATATTGAGTAAAACATGCTTGAAACTAGAATATCAACTGTTGCAAAGCTGTGTCATCAACACTCACAAGTATAAAACTACTTTTTTAAAGTAATAATTTCTTATTTCAAGCATGAAAAAAAAAAATCATGACTTTGACACAATTGTGTCTCATAATTAAAACAGATGACAGCCAAATGGACTTTGCTGTTTTATTTTCAATGAAACAATAGAAAATAGGTACTCATATAGTAGTACAGTTGGCACAGTACAGTAAACTGACAGTTAGTATTTAAACATTTGACATTTCAGACAATTTTGAACAGAAATAGTTCATGCACATTCAGATAAATTCCTCAAAATTACAATTAAAAAAATGTTGGCCCGGGGGCCGGGCTGTATATATGCGCACTAATTGACTGAAAGATCACGCACTTGGCGCGATGATGTCATGTTGTCGATGGAAAAATGCATTTTTAGACCATATGATTTGCCTGAGCGGCTAGGAGACCCCGAGAGTAACAAGCGGTTGCCTTGTTGCCTTTCCGTTAAGAACAATACATTTGTTTTTAGTATAAGTTTGCTGGTTTTAAGAAATGTAATGCCAAGCGCATATCATTATGTCAAGATAATGGCACTAACATTTACTTCATTTAAGAATTTTTTTCAACATATTGAGCAAAAAGGTCTCTTTTTTTTCTACCAAGAAAAGTGCACTTGTTATTAGTGAGAATATACTTATTTTAAGGTATTTTTGGGTTCATTGAGGTTAGCTAATTTGACTTGTTTTGGAAAGTCTTGACAAGCCAAATTTTCTTGTTCTATTGGCAGATAATTGTGCTTAGTTCAAATAAAATACCCCTAATTTTTGTATTTTTTTCTCTTGTTTTTGAACACTGACTTTTTACAGTGTACACACATGAAAACACCAAAACACTCCAAATAAGTCAGGGCGTGATGTGACAGGTGGTGACAGCACCCCTACTTTGAGACAAGAGCTATAGTGATGCATGCTTGGCTATGGTTTGAATTTATATCCAACACTTGCGAGAACGGCTTTTTACTGTCAATATCGGCCGCTGAGTTTCATTTTTTAATGTTTTCTGCTGGTGGTGTGCCTCGGGCTTTTTCCAAATGAAAAAAATGTGCCTTGGTTTAAAAAAGGTTGAAAAACACTGTGTTAGATGACAAAACCACCTCAACAGTATTGACAAGACTGCAAAAATCTACAGACCCCGTTTCCATATGAGTTGGGAAATTGTGTTAGATGTAAATATAAACGGAATACAATGATTTGCAAGTCCTTTTTAACCCATATTCAGTTGAATGCACTACAAAGACAACATATTTGATGTTCAAACTCATAAACTTTATTTATTTTTTTGCAAATTATAATTAACTTAGAATTTCATGGCTGCAACACGTGCCAAAGTAGTTGGGAAAGGGCATGTTCACCACTGTGTTACATGGCCTTTCCTTTTAACAACACTCAGTAAATGTTTGGGAACTGAGGAGACACATTTTTGAAGCTTCTCAGGTGGAATTCTTTCCCATTCTTGCTTGATGTACAGCTTAAGTTGTTCAACAGTCCGGGGGTCTCCCTTGTGCTATTTTAGGCTTCATAATGCGCCACACATTTTCAATGGGAGACAGGTCTGGACTACAGGCAGGCCAGTCTAGTACCCGCAATCTTTTACTATGAAGCCACGTTGATGTAACACGTGGCTTGGCATTGTCTTGCTGAAATAAGCAGGGGCGTCCATGGTAACGTGGATGGCAACATATGTTGCTCCAAAACCTGTATGTACCTTTCAGCATTAATGGTGCCTTCACAGATGTGTAAGTTACCCATGTCTTGGGCACTAATACACCCCCATACCATCACACATGCTGCCTTTTACACTTTGTGCCTATAACAATCCGGATGGTTCTTTTCCTCTTAGGTCCGGAGGACACGACGTCCACAGTTTCCAAAAACAATTTGAAATGTGGACTCGTCAGACCACAGAACACTTTTCCACTTTGTATCAGTCCATCTTAGATGAGCTCAGGCCCAGCGAAGCCGACGGCGTTTCTGGGTGTTGTTGATAAACGGTTTTCGCCTTGCATAGGAGAGTTTTAACTTGCACTTACAGATGTAGCGACCAACTGTAGTTACTGACAGTGGGTTTCTGAAGTGTTCCTGAGCCTTTGTGGTGATATCCTTTACACACTGATGTGGCTTGTTGATGCAGTACAGCCTGAGGGATGGAAGGTCACGGGCTTAGCTGCTTACGTGCAGTGATTTCTCCAGATTCTCTGAACCCTTTGATGATATTACGGAGCGTAGATGGTGAAATCCCTAAATTCTTTGCAATAGCTGGTTGAGAAATAATGTTCTTAAACTGTTCAACAATTTGCTCAGGCATTTGTTGACAAAGTGGTGACCCTCGCCCCATCCTTGTTTGTGAATGACTGAGCATTTCATGGAATCTACTTTTATACCCAATCATGGCACCCACCTGTTCCCAATTTGCCTGTTCACCTGTGGGATGTTCCAAATAAGTGTTTGATGAGCATTCCTCAACTTTATCAGTATTTATTGCCACCTTTCACAACTTCTTTGTCACGTGTTGCTGGCATCAAATTCTAAAGTTAATGATTATTTGCAAAAAAAAAAAAAAGTTTATGAGTTTGAACATCAAATATGTTGTCTTTGTAGCATATTCAACTGAATATGGGTTGAAAATGATTTGCAAATCATTGTATTCCGTTTATATTTACATCTAACACAATTTCCCAACTCATATGGAAACGGGGTTTGTAAGTCACACATGAAGAACTAAACGAAAGAAAATCCACCGCAAAGATGACGGCTGTTCTTGTCACGTCTTTTTTTTAATTTCAGACAGCCTTAGAACCGACACCCAGCGACCAGTATCTACTTTGGACCTCCGAACATCCCACAGCACACAAACCATCAGTTCTGAGGACACTCTATGAACGGGCCAACCTCATAACAGAAGAAGAAGAAGCAAGACAGAAAGAAAGAGAAACACATTCAAAAAAAGATTGAAAACATTTCAACATCCCACCTGGGCTATTAAAAAAGGGGAACAACAAGTAAAAAAGAAGGAACAAAGAACAGACAAAAACCTAAAATTACCTTGCCATACATCAGGGGAAATGATCTATAATACTGTATCTATCTATATCTGTGGCCGTCCATTGATTTCCATGATGACGGAGACATTCCATTCCATGGTGTACAATACATTCAAGTCCAGGTCTTTGTAGACATACCTGGTTGGTCTCACTTTCGCTAAGACTAAAGTGATGAACACCGCGCGACTGATATTTTGGCACTCTCTGATCCCTCAGGTCAATATCCAATGGATCCAATCCAAGGCATGACACCTGGTGACAAAGGGTCCGGAATTACAGAACCCATACAACCGGTCATTACAAAAACACAAAGTAAACCGCAGTTAAACCTCACACAAAATCAAGACAGTTATGCATCCGAAGGACGAAACTAAAAATGCTATGTGAATTACGAAATCCAGTGCATAGTTGCAAACATACAAAACCCAAAAGCAGTGAAGTTGTCACGTTGTGTAAATGGTAAATAAAAACAGAATACAATGATTTGCAAATCCTTTTCAACTCATATTCAATTGAATTGACTGCAAAGACAAGACACTTAACGTTCGAACTGAGACACTTTGTTATTTTTTTGCAAATATTAGCTCATTTGGAATTTGATGCCTGCAACGTGTTTCAAAAAAGCTGGCACGAGTGGCAAAAAAGACTGAGAAAGTTGAGGAATGCTCATCAAACACTTGTTTGGAACATCCCACAGGTGAACAGGCTAATTGGGAACAGGTGGGTGCCATGATTGGGTATAAAGACAGCTTCCGTGAAATGCTCAGTCATTCACAAACAAGGACGGGGCGAGGGTCACCACTTTGTCGACAAATGCGTGAGCAAATTGTCCAACAGTTTAAGAACAACATTTCTCAACCAGCTATTGCAAGGAATTTAGGGATTCCACCATATACGCTCCGTAATATCATCAAAAGGTTCAGAGAATCAGGAGAAATCACTGCACGTTAGCGATGATATTACGGACCTTCGATCCCTCAGGCGGTACTGCATCAAAAAGCGACATCAGTGTGTAAAGGATATCACCACATGGGCTCAGGAACACTTCAGAAAACCACTGTCAGTAACTACAGTTGGTCGCTGCTGTTAGAATAATTATGTATAAGTTATCACACAACTCTTATGCTTAAAGGCCGTTGCTATAGTTATTATCAATTGTGCTGAAGTTGTACTTTTCTATCTGTGCAAAGGGACAACATGCAATTTTGGATTGCGAGTCGTCTCGTATCAGTGTTTGTGTCCAGACCCGGCCTGCTGACTGCCAAGGGCGAACATCGAGTACCTCGACGCAGACAAAGCAGAGACAGGCCGATATCACGAGTGTCAGCACATTTCCATTTCTGAATAATCATATATTGTGTCTAACTGGGGCTGCTGAAATGACCCCCCTTTCTTCAGAAGCAGCCTTAGTGATGTAACCAGGGACCTCCCGAATAAATAGTGGAGCATGTGGGCTGTGCCTTAGAGCGTAGGTTGGAACTGTAACCGAGTGTACAGCACAATACGTCTCTCCTCATTGAGTAAAATTGAACTCTGTCTCTGCCTGATTCCTTGCTTCTTGTCTGTTTAAAATGTGTCATCGGTGTTTGAAAGTTAAAACTCTACTATGCAAAGCCAAAGCCATTTATCAACAACACCCAGAAACCTTTTGAAAAAGACTGAAGATGACAGTCGAAACATCCATCCATCCATTTTCTACCGCTTATTCCCTTCGGGGTGACGGGGGGCGCTGGAGCCTACCTCAGCTACAGTCGGGCGGAAGGCGGGGTACACCCTGGACAAGTCGCCACCTCATCGCAGGGCCAACACAGATAGACAGACAACATTCACACTCACATTCACACACTAGGGCCAATTTAGTGTTGCCAATCAACCTATCCCCAGGTGCATGTCTGTGGAGGTGGGAGGAGCCTATCCCCAGGTGCATGTCTTTGGAGGTGGGAGGAAGCCGGAGTACCCGGAGGGAACCCACGCAGTCACGGGGAGACCAGTCGAAACATGTCAGGTAGAAATACTGAAAAAAATGTCTGACTACAAGAAATTTGAAATGCTCTGACTGTTACATAAAAGAATGCAGTTAGGGTTTTCAATACAAGAATGGCTACCTCTTTTTTTTTGGGTCTGGTTCCTGCTGTTTACGTTGGCACCGGTGTCGTTATGCTAGCCCAGGGGTCGGCAACCCAAAATGTTGAAAGAGCCATACTGGACCAAAAATACAAACAACAAAAAATCTGTCTAGAGCCGCAAAGAATGTAAAGCCTTATATAAGTGTTATAATGAAGGCAACACATGATGTAAGTGTCTATATTAACTATATTAGCCTACTATCAAAATGACTTTAAAAGCCTTATATAAGTGTTATAAGGAAGGCAACACATGATGTAAGTGTCTATATTAGCTGTATTAGCCTACTATCAAAATGACTTTAAAAGTCTTATATAAGTGTTATAATGAAGACAACACATGATGTAAGTGTCTATATTAGCTATATTAGCCTACTATCAAAATGACTTTAAAAGTCTTATATAAGTGTTATAATGAAGACAACACATGATGTAAGTGTCTATATTAGCTATATTAGCCTACTATCAAAATGACTTTAAAAGTCTTATATAAGTGTTATAATGAAGGCAACACATGATGTAAGTGTCTATATTAGCCTACTATCAAAATGACTTTAAAAGCCTTATATAAGTGTTATGATGAAGACAACACATGTTGTAAGTGTCTATATTAGCCTACTATCAAAATTACTTTAAAAGCCTTATATAAGTGTTATAATGAAGGCAACACATGATGTAAGTGTCTATATTAGCCTACTATCAAAATGACTTTAAAAGCCTTATATAAGTGTTATGATGAAGACAACACATGTTGTAAGTGTCTATATTAGCCTACTATCAAAATGACTTTAAAAGCCTTATATAAGTGTTATAATGAAGGCAACACATGATGTAAGTGTCTATATTAGCCTACTATCAAAATGACTTTAAAAGCCTTATATAAGTGTTATAATGAAGGCAACACATGATGTAAGTGTCTATATTAGCCTACTATCAAAATGACTTTAAAAGCCTTATATAAGTGTTATAATGAAGACAACACATGATGTAAGTGTATATTTGTTGTGTCATGTTTGTCCTCCTACAGAAACCATATTAAAACAAAATATATATTTTTATCCTCATCTTTTTTCCATTTTCATACATTTTTGAAAAAGCTCCAGGGAGCCACTAGGGCGGCGCCAACGATCCGCACATTGCTGACCCCCGTGCTAGCCCATCCCTACTCCTAACTCTAACCGACGTCTTTTTTTTCCAACCAACCTTCGCAGACTGCTTTGTCTTCAAGGTTTGTATCGACTATCTTGTCCACCTTTTGGGCTGCGCTCCAGCGTCGTGAGCCTGGTGGTGGAACATTTAGGAGGCTTTCGAGCCGCACGGCCTGTTTACAACGGGGTCTTTTTGTTTCGCACGCATACAGGAAACTCTGCCTTTCCTCTCGTAAACCCGATAAAAAAAAAACTCGTATTCCTGTCCCGTCTCGTCACAACTGGAAGGTTGTTTCCTGATGGTAACCATGGAGACAGTGCCGATGCTCCAGGTCAAAGGTTAAACAACGTGACCTCGCACAAGAACAAGTCGCTTTTTAGTGTTTTCCCCTAATCCTTTCCCTCTCACATCCTCTCCCTCTGCCTCTGCCTCACACTTACACAAACACAAACTTGCAGCGACCTACAGCAGAGGTGTCAAAAGTGGTTTTCACTGAGGGCCACATGGCAGTTATGTTTGGCCCCAGAGGGCCACTTCTAACAGTGAATACTATTATTACACAATTTTTTTAAATGCATTTTAAAAAAAATACGGTTGGTTGCAATAATGTAGTGTATATTACTGTAAATGGAAAAACAGTACTGCTGTTTTTATGGTTAAAAAAAGGCAGCTCAGTTGCCAGAATTTTACTGTAAAATGTACATTTTTTTTTTTTACTGTAAATAAATTTTTTTTTTTCAATTTTACAGAAAAATGTTGGCACCCGAGCTGCCAGTTTGTTTGTTTTTTTTAACCGCAAATCAACAAGTGTAGATTTTTGGGTGTCCATCCATCCATTTTCTACCACTTGTCCCTTTTGGGGGTGCTGGGGCCTATCTCAGCTGCATTCGGGCGGAAGGCGGGGTACACCCTGGACAAGTCGCCACCTCATCACAGGGCCATTCGATTAAAAAAAATAGATAAAAAAACAGGATCATACATTGGTAATAATTTAAGTCCAGGGACGTATTTCCTGAGTTTATAAACATAGATAACAAATAGATTTGATTTAAAATCCCCTAAAGTGAAGTGAATTACGTTTATATAGCGCTTTTTCTCAAGTGACTCAAAGCACTTTACATAGTGAAACCCAATATCTAAGTTACATTTAAAGCAGTGTGGGTGGCACTGGGAGCAGGTGGGTAAAGTGTCTTGCCCAAGGACACGACGGCAGTGACTAGGATGGCGGAAGCGGGGATCGAACCTGGAACCCTCAAGTTGCTGGCACGGCCTCTCTACCAACCGAGCTATACCGCCCTTAAAGAGCAGGAAAACCTGCAAAACAGGCTGGTAGGGATTAAATAGCCTCCATGATTTCTCTCGACCCAACGAATATGTATATATATATATATTTTTTTTTTATCGATATTTTTTAATCGAATGGCCCTGTGATGAGATGGCGACTTGTCCAGGGTGTACTCCGCCTTCCGCCCGAATGCAGCTGAGATAGGCTCCCACACCCCCCGCGACCTCAAAAGGGACAAGCGGTAGAAAATGGATAAATGGATTTATTGATTTTTTTATCGATTTTTTGATTTTTTTTAATCGAATAGCCCTGTGATGAGTTGGCGACTTGTCCAGGGCGTACCCCGCCTTCCGCCCGAACGCAGCTGAGATAGGCTCCGGCACCCTCCGTGACCCCAAAAGGGACAAGCGGTAGAAAATGGATGGATTTTTGGGTGTATTACTGTAAATGCCAAGACGGCACCACAGTTTATTACAGTAAAAAAAAGTACTGTTTTTTTCATTTAGAGAAAAATGCTGTAAAAATCACAGTAAATTTCACAATTTGACCGTGAAATCTATTGCTACTTTTACATTGCACATTTTGATGGATAACTTGCTTTGAAATCACTATTATTAGTATTTATTTATATTAAAAAAAATTGTTTCAATGTTTGATCATATATTTTTGGATAATTAGACAATATTTATGTTAGCATAATTTGCAATTACATTGAGTACATACAGCACAGGCCAAAAGTTTGGACACACCTTCTCATTCAATGCGTTTTAAAGTAAAGTACCCATGATTGTCACACACACACTAGGTGTGGCGAAATTATCTCTGCATTTCACCCATCACCCTTGATCACCACCTGGGAGGTGAGGGGAGCAGTGAGCAGCAGCGGTGGTTGCGCCCGGGAATTATTTTTGGTGATTTAACCCCCAATTCCAACCCTTGATGCCGAGTGTCAAGCAGGGAGGTAATGGGTCCCATTTTTATAGTCTTTGGTATGACTCGGCCGGGGTTTGAACTCACAACCTACCCGTCTCAGGGCGGACACTCTAACCACATGACTATTTACATCGCAGATTGTCGCTGAAGGCATCAAATCTATGAATAAACACATGTGGAGTTATGTACTTAACAAAAAAAAAAGGTGAAATAACTGAAAGCATGTTTTATATTCTAGTTTCTTCAAAATAGCCACCCTTTGCTCTGATTACTGCTTTGCACACTCTTGGCATTCTCTCGATGAGCTTCAAGCACACCTGTGAAGCGAAAACCATTTCAGGTGACTACCTCTTGAAGCTCTTCGCGAGAATGCCAAGATTGTGCAAAAAATGTATCACAGCAAAGGGTGGCTATTTTGAAGAAACTAGAATATAAAACATGTTTTCAGTTATTTCACCTTTTTTTGTTAAGTACATACTGTAACTCCACATGTGTTCATTCTATTATTACTATTACTACTATTATGTTAGATCTACTATGGACTGGACTTTCACAATATTATGTCAGACCCACTCGACGTCCATTGCATCCGGTCTCCCCTAGAGGGGGTGGGGGGGATCACCCACATATGCGGTCCTCTCCAAGGTTTCTCATAGTCATTCACTGGCTCCTTGTGCGTTACCGAATCAACTTTAAACTCCTTTTATTTGTTTTTAAATGTCTAAACAACCCCGCGCCAACATATCTCTCCGACCTCCTTCAGCTTTACTGCCCCACCCGATCCCTAAGATCAACCGATCAGCTGCTACTGACGGTCCCTGACACAAGGCTGAAGCTTAGAGGTGACAGAGCTTTCGCCGCTGCTGCTCCCAAGCTCTGGAACGACCTACCTCTGAGTGTTAGACAAACCTCCTCTTTTCCTGTTTTTAAATCTCTCTTAAAAACATACTTTTATTCCATGGCTTTTAACACTGAGTGATATCCATCCTGCAATGGCGCCCCATAATAAACCTGCTGTGAACCTGTTTTTATGTTTTATTTATTTATTTTTTATCGTGTTCTGTTTGTGTTGTGTTGTGTTTGCTCGGTTCTCGTATTATCTTTTAACCTGCCCATTGTACAGCACTTTGGCTAACCCTGTGGTAAATTTCAAAATGTGCTTTATAAATAAAGTTGATTTGATTGATTCACATCGACGTCCCATTGGGGTTGTGAGTTTTTCCTTGCCCTTATGTGGGCTCTGTACCGCGGATGTCGTTGTGGCTTGTGCGGCCCTTTGAGACACTTGTGATTTAGGGCTATATAAATAAACATTGATTGATTCATTCATTCATTCATAGTTTTGATAAGTGTTAGAATAATTATGTGTAAGTTATCACACAACTCTTTTGCTTAAAGGCCGTTGCTATAGTTATTATCAATTGTGCTGAAGTTGTACTTTTCTATCTGTGCAAAGGGACGACATTGCAAGATTGAGGAAGCTACTCCCGCAGACCGAGGACAGCAGGAACTTCACTCGGTGACAGAAAACACTGTGAGTAATGGCTTCCTGCGCGTCTTGCACCATACTCACGGAGAGGTTGGCTCTGCTAGAGGGCCGTGTCCGCCAGTTAGAGCAGAGTAATGTCGTAACTTTAGATGTTGCGGATACATCTGCTAGCGTTAGCTGTAGCGAGCTAACTAGCCCAGCTTGTAGCAGTCCTAAGCGGCCTACAAGCTACGGTGTACCGGTTGAGACGCATAATAGATTTAGCTCTTTAGCTAGTCCTACACCCCAGTCTACCGGGCACCACACCTTAGTCATAGGGGACTCCATCACCCGAAACATAAAGCTTAGCAAACCAGCCACAGTAAAGTGTATCCCCGGGGCCAGAGCACCTGACATTGAAGCTAATCTTAGGGAGCTAACTCGCAACAGGCCTAGTAAACACGTACGACAGGCTAATCGCACCACTAATTATGCGAATATAGTTGTACACGTTGGCTCCAATGACACTAGAATGAGACAGTCAGAGATTACAAAGAGAAACATAGCCAGGACTTGTGATCTCGCCAGAAAGATGTCCAGGCATCGAGTAATTGTCTCTGGCCCCCTGCCTGCGAGAGGCAATGATGAGAGATATAGCAGACTAGTCTCGCTTAACAAGTGGCTGGCTAGCTTCTGTAGGCAACAGGGACTAACGTTTATTGATAACTGGCCCTCTTTCCGGGGCAAACCAGGCTTGCTGATGAGAGACGGCCTTCACCCTAACCAGGAAGGCGCCATCATCCTGTCTACAAACATAGACTACTATTTAAGTCTCACTTGACTGACTACACTAGAGCAAGCCCGGTCACAGGCAATTACAATGTCTGTTAGTCCGGGTGAGGAGTCAGTTAAGCTAGAACTAGCCAGCGCCAGGCTGGATAATCCATGTACGCATAGCAATTCTCTTAGAATAATACACAATTCACATAATGTTTTTTCTGTTGTGTCTGTGTCAGAGGTGGACATGCATTCTACTGAGGTGGCAAATTATGATATGTCCAGTCTATTGCAGCACCAAGCAAACAATCGGAAAATTCCCGTCATATCAATTCCTAGATATGGTCGAAACTATTTAAAGTGCACTACGCATAATAAACGCAACATTGTTAATATTGCCACTACGGATAATCTTAACAAAAACTCGTCAAAACAGCCCAATACCTATAATATGGGCTTTTTAAACATAAGATCATTGTCTCCCAAGGCGTTATTAGTTAATGAGGTCATTAGAGACAACAATGTTAACGTCATTGGTCTTAGCGAAACCTGGCTCAAACCAGACGAATTTTTTGCGCTCAATGAGGCATCTCCTCCTAACTATACGAATGCGCATGTTGCCCGTCCTCTTAAAAGGGGAGGGGGTGTCGCACTAATATACAATGAAAATTTCAATCTTACCCCTAACCTAAATAATACATATAAATCGTTTGAGGTGCTTACTATGAGGTCTGTCACACCGCTACCTCTCGACCTGGCTGTTATCTACCGCCCCCCTGGGCCCTATTCGGACTTTATCAGTGAATTCTCAGAGTTCGTTGCTGATCTAGTGACGCACGCCGACAATATAATCATAATGGGGGACTTTAATATCCATATGAATACCCCATCGGACCCTCAGTGCGTGGCGCTCCAAACCATAATTGATAGCTGTGGTCTTACACAAATAATACATGAACCCACGCATCGCAACGGTAATACAATAGATCTAGTGCTTGTCAGGGGTGTCACCACCTCCAAAGTTATGATACTTCCATATACTAAAGTAATGTCCGATCATTACCTTATAAAATTTGAAGTTTTGACTCATTGTCAACAAGCTAATAATAATAATAACTGCTATAGCGGCCGCAACATTAATGCTGCCACAACGATGACTCTTGCTGACCTACTGCCTTCGGTAATGGCACCATTCCCAAATTATGTCGGCTCTATTGATAACCTCACTAACAACTTTGACGATGCCTTGCGCGAAATTATTGATAGTATAGCACCGCTAAAGCAAAAAAGGGCCCCTAAAAGGCGCACCCCATGGTTTACAGAAGAAATTAGAGCTCATAAATTATCATGTAGAAAACTGGAACGCAAATGGCGCGCGACTAAACTTGAGGTTTTCCATCAAGCATGGAGTGATAGTTTAATAACTTATAAGCGCATGCTTACCTTAGCTAAAGCTAAATACTACTCAAATCTCATCCGCCTCAACAAAAACGATCCTAAATTTCTGTTTAGTACAGTAGCATCGCTAACCCAACAAGGGACTCCTCCCAGTAGCTCCACCCACTCGGCAGATGATTTTATGAATTTCTTTAATAAGAAAATTGAACTCATTAGAAAGGAGATTAAAGACAACGCATCCCAGCTACAACTGGGTTCTATTAACACAAATACGACTGTATATACGACGGACATTGCCCTCCAAAATAGTTTCTCTCTCTTTGATGAAATAACATTGGAGGAATTGTTAAAATGTGTAAATGGGATAAAACAAACAACATGTTTACTTGACCCACTTCTTGGGAAACTTATCAAGGAACTGTTTGTATTATTAGGTCCATCAGTGTTAAATATTATAAACTTATCACTTTCCTCCGGCACTGTTCCCCTAGCATTCAAAAAAGCGGTTATTCATCCTCTGCTCAAAAGACCTAACCTCGATCCTGACCTCATGGTAAACTACCGACCGGTCTCCCACCTTCCGTTTATTTCCAAAATTCTCGAAAAAATTGTTGCACAGCAGCTAAATGAACACTTAGTGACTAACAATCTCTGTGAACCTTTTCAATCCGGTTTCAGGGCAAATCACTCTACGGAGACAGCCCTCGCAAAAATGACTAATGATCTATTGCTAACGATGGATTCTGATGCGTCATCTATGTTGCTGCTTCTTGATCTTAGCGCCGCTTTCGATACCGTCGATCATAATATTTTATTAGAGCGTATCAAAACATGTAGCCAGCGAACCAAGATATGTCAGACTTAGCCTTGTCTTGGTTTAACTCTTATCTTACTGACAGGATGCAGTGCGTCTCCCATAACAATGTGACCTCGGACTATGTCAAGGTAACGTGCGGAGTTCCCCAGGGTTCGGTTCTTGGCCCTGCACTCTTTAGTATTTACATGCTGCCGCTGGGTGACATCATACGCAAGTACGGTGTTAGCTTTCACTGTTATGCTGATGACACTCAACTCTACATGCCCCTAAAGCTGACCAACACGCCGGATTGTAGTCAGCTGGAGGCGTGTCTTAATGAAATTAAACAATGGATGTCCGCTAACTTTTTGCAACTCAACGCTAAGAAAACGGAAATGCTGATTATCGGTCCTGCTAGACACCAACATCTATTTAATAATACCACCTTAACATTTGACAACCAAACAATTACACAAGGCGACTCGGTAAAGAATCTGGGTATTATCTTCGACCCAACTCTCTCGTTTGAGTCACACATTAAGAGTGTTACTAAAACGGCCTTCTTTCATCTCCGTAATATCGCTAAAATTCGTTCCATCTTGTCCACTAGCGACGCTGAGATCATTATTCATGCGTTCGTTACGTCTCGTCTCGATTACTGTAACGTATTATTTTCGGGTCTCCCTATGTCTAGCATTAAAAGATTACAGTTGGTACAAAATGCGGCTGCAAGGCTTTTGACAAAAACAAGAAAGTTTGATCATATTACGCCTATACTGGCTCACCTGCACTGGCTTCCTGTGCACTTAAGATGCGACTTTAAGGTTTTACTACTTACGTATAAAATACTACACGGTTTAGCTCCAGCCTATCTCGCCGATTGTATTGTACCATATGTCCCGACAAGAAATCTGCGTTCAAAGAACTCCGGCTTATTAGTGATTCCCAGAGCCAAAAAAAAGTCTGCGGGCTATAGAGCGTTTTCTATTCGGGCTCCAGTACTCTGGAATGCCCTCCCGGTAACAGTTAGAGATGCTACCTCAGTAGAAGCATTTAAGTCCCATCTTAAAACTCATTTGTATAATCTAGCCTTTAAATAGACCCCCCTTTTTTTAGACCAGTTGATCTGCCGTTTCTTTTCTTCTCTCCTCTTCTCCCCTGTCCCTTGCGAGGGGGAGTTGCATAGGTCCGGTGGCCATGGATGAAGTGCTGGCTGTCCAGAGTCGGGACCCCGGGTGGACCACTAGCCTGTGCATCGGTTGGGGACATCTCTGCGCTGCTGACCCGTCTCCGCTCGGGATGGTTTCCTGTTGGCCCCGCTGTGGACTGGACTCTCGCTGATGTGTTGGATCCACTGTGGACTGGACTTTCACAATGTTATGTCAGACCCACTCGACATCCATTGCTTTCGGTCTCCCCTAGAGGGGGGGGGGGGGGTGGTTACCCACATATGCGGTCCTCTCCAAGGTTTCTCATAGTCATTCACCGACGTCCCACTGGGGTGAGTTTTTCCTTGCCCGTATGTGGGCTCTGTGCCGAGGATGTCGTTGTGGCTTGTGCAGCCCTTTGAGACGCTTGTGATTTAGGGCTATATAAATAAACATTGATTGATTGATTGATTGATTGAAGATTGCGAGTCGTCTCGTATCAGTGTTTGTGTCCAGAACATCGAGTACCGTGACGCAGACAAAGCAGAGACAGGGCAATATCACAAAGTGTCATTTCTGAATAATCATATATTGTGTCCAACTGGGGCTGCTGAAATTATCCCCCCCCCTTCCTTCAGAAGCAGCCTCAGTGATGTAACCAGGGACCTCCCAAATAAATAGAGGAGCACGTGGGTCTGGACCTTAGAGCGTGGTGGTGTCACGGTTTGGTTGCGGCATACTGCGCGGTTCGTTTTCCCGGGATGCAAACGGACGACTACGGACAGGACTTGCAGGTAGGAACATTATTTAATTCTCAAAAAACACTCAAAGAGGTACAAAAACAGAAAACCAACCGACGGAACAAGGTGTCAATCACACTCGAAACTAGGACTAGGAGACTAGACAGGCAAAACTTACGGGATGAAATCCTGAATGGTAAATGGGTTATACTTGTATAGCACTTTTCTACTTTAAGGTACTCAAAGCACTTTGACACTATTTCAACATTCACCCATTCACACACACATTCACACACTGATGGCGGGAGCTGCCATGCAAGGCCCTAACCACGACCCATCAGGAGCAAGGGTGAAGTGTCTTGCTCAAGGACACAACGGACGTGACGAGGTTGGTAGAAGGTGGGGATCGAACCAAGAACCCTCAGGTCGATGGCACGGCCAGTCTCCCAACCGCGCTACGCCGTCCCCATATGAAGCAAACAAAGAAGCCAGACCGACCGACTGGCAAAGGCAGGCTTAAATAATGTCTCTTGATGACCAACAGGTGAGCGTCAGGTGCAAATAATAAGTAGCCATGGTAACAAACTCAGGAGGTGTACAAACAGGAACTAAGGGAGTCCAAAAGAAACATAAAACACAAAACATGATCCGGACCACGGATCATGACAGGTGGGAGATTGTAACTGAGTGTGCAGCCCCAAACGTCTCTCCTCATTTAGCCAAATTGAACTCTGTCTCTGCATGATTCCTTGCTTCTTGTCTGTTTAATAGATGTCATCAGTGTTTGAACCTGACAATGTGACAATCTACAAACCCCGTTTCCATATGAGTTGGGAAATTGTGTTAGATGTAAATATAAACGGAATACAATGATGTGCAAATCATTTTCAACCCATATTCAGTTGAATATGCTACAAAGACAACATATTTGATGTTCAAACTGATAAAAAAAAATTTTTTTGCAAATAATCATTAACTTTATAATTTGATGGCAGCAACACGTGCCAAAGTAGTTGGGAAAGGTTGCAATAAATACTGATAAAGTTGAGGAATGCTCATCAAACACTTATTTGGAACATCCCACAGGTGAACAGGCAAATTGGGAACAGGTGGGTGCCATGATTGGGTATAAAAGTAGATTCCATGGAATGCTCAGTCATTCACAAACAAGGATGGGGCGAGGGTCACCACTTTGTCAACAAATGCCTGAGCAAATTGTTGAACAGTTTAAGAAAAACCTTTCTCAACAAGCTATTGCAAGGAATTTAGGGATTTCACCATCTACGCTCCGTAATATCATCAAAGGGTTCACTGCACGTAAGCAGCTAAGCCCGTGACCTTCGATCCCTCAGGCTGTACTGCATCAACAAGCGACATCAGTGTGTAAAGGATATCACCACATGGGCTCAGGAACACTTCAGAAACCCACTGTCAGTAACTACAGTTGGTCGCTACATCTTTAAGTGCAAGTTAAAACTCTCCTATGCAAGGCGAAAACCGTTTATCAACAACACCCAGAAACGCCGTCGGCTTCGCTGGGCCTGAGCTCATCTAAGATGGACTGATACAAAGTGGAAAAGCGCTCTGTGGTCTGACGAGTCCACATTTCAAATTGTTTTTGGAAACTGTGGACGTCGTGTCCTCAGGACCAAAGAGGAAAAGAACCATCCGGATTGTTATAGGCGCTAAATGTAAAAGGCAGCATGTGTGATGGTATGGGGGTGTATTAGTGCCCAAGACATGGGTAACTTACACATCTGTGAAGGCACCATTAATGCTGAAAGGTACATACAGCTTTTGGAGCAACATATGTTGCCATCCAAGCAATGTTACAATATTTCAGCAAGACAATGCCAAGCCACGTGTTACATCAACGTGGCTTCATAGTAAAAGAGTGCGGGTACTAGACTGGCCTGCCTGTAGTCCAGACATTGAAAATGTGTTTGGCATTATGAAGCCTAAAATAGCACAAGGGAGACCCCCGGACTGTTGAACAACTTAAGCTGTACATCAAGCAAGAATGGGAAAGAATTCCACCTGAGAAGCTTCAAAAATGTGTCTCCTCAGTTCCCAAACGTTTACTGAGTGTTGTTAAAAGGAAAGGTCATGTAACACAGTGGTGAACATGCCCTTTCCCAACTACTTTGGCACGTGTTGCAGCCATGAAATTCTAAGTTAATGATTATTTGAAAGAAAAAAAATTAAAGTTTATGAGTTTGAACATCAAATATGTTGTCTTTGTAGTGCATTCAACTGAATATGAGTTGAAAAGGATTTGCAAATCATTGTATTCCGTTTATATTTACATCTAACACAATTTCCCAACTCATATGGAAACGGGGTTTGTACAATGTAAATAGTCATGAAAATAAAGAAAAGGCATTGAATGAGAAGGTGTGTCCAAACTTTTGGCCTGTACTGTATATATTTTTTTCTCCCAAAATAGAAAGAAAGAATACATTTAGTAAGATAAGTACTTTATTGATACATATTATTTCCAGGCTTTCGAGGGCCAAATAAAATGAAGTGGCGCGCCGCATCTGGCCCCCGGGGCCTTGACTTTGACACCTGTGACCTTGAGCAACTAGACTTGTCAATCCATTAAAGTTGGGTTTTTATTGCAATGTTAAAATCCTTTTGTCTTCTTGCGTAATGACTTCAATAGCGTGTTTGACGTGATCATGGAGGGGATGTTGAAGGGGGCGGGGGGTCTCTTCTAGTCTGCGGGCTGTGGGCCGGCGTTGGCATTCTCCCTGCAGGTTTGACATCGCAACAAGCTGCAGCCCGTACGAAGGCACACACTTCACTCCTGCTCTCAAGATGGGGAAAATCAACGGCTGCCTCAAATGTCTCTTCATCTTCTTCAACGTGATCTTTGCTGTAAGTACACCAGCCTCTTCTTCTTCCAAAAAACATTTTTGCATGTGTTAAATTGACTTTACATTAACATCAGGTAAAAAACTGAAAGTCACCAACGTCCTGTCCTCTCTGGACTAGCGTGACTGGTGAGGATTAAGTAAGAATGTCAACGTTGTGTTTTTCTTAGATCATTGGATGTCTGCTGATCTTTGGGGTGGTGAAGGCCAGCATTTACAGTCAGCAGGTAAACTAACGGCCGAGACAAGAACCTTCAACTTTTCTTCTTCCTGCCATATGGTAATACTCATGCTTCAGTTGGTCTGCCTGACAAAAGCGATGA
>NC_084742.1:61996010-62048510 GCF_033978785.1 Entelurus aequoreus | reverse complement strand
TGATTTATTTTGGAAAACCTTGTTACATTGTTTAATACATCACAACAAAATTAGGCATAATAATGTGTTAATTCCACGACTGTATATATCGGTATCGGTTGATATCGGAATCGGTAATTAAGAGTTGGACAATATCGGATATCGGCAAAAAAGCCATTATCGGACATCTCTAGTTTTCTGCATGTAAAACTATCATTATTCTCTGCAAAATGTATTTTGGAACAAATGAATTGGATTTAGTTTTGGTTTGCTTTCATTTTAGCTGGACATTTTGAAACCTATTGATGGGAAAAACTGTTCACACTTAGTCATGAAAAACCAAGTTGGTTCTCTTCCTGTGCGCCAGGGTCACATGTTTTGATAGGTAAAGAAAAAAAGTGCAGAAAGTTCCATACTGTATAGACATGTAGAGAAAATGAAGTGCAGCAGGTTTAATAAGTTGAATAAAAAAAATAAAAAAAAGTACAGAAAAGTACTTCGGAGCAACAGCAGGCTCTTATTTCCTCTTCTTACATAATTGCATTGTCGGGAAACGTAGTAAGAATGAAGACAAAAAAGCTGTTCCTGGTCCAAAGCAAAACAATCGACATGTGTTCTGATTGGTCGGCCCCCACCTAGGCCCTGGGCCCCCTCATTAAGTGTGCTGCCAGGGGAACGTTAGACTCCATGACGAGTCTTTAGAAGGGAAATCAGATTCAGATGGGACAAAGCAAAACTTTCCACTCTCATAAAGCAGCACGGCGTAAACACGCTGATGAGATGAGAACCATCTAAAGACCTTCATGCACTTATATGTCCTCCAGGAGGCGGGGACTCCATTGTGTTTTTCTCCTCAGCGGATGTTTCACAATCATCTCAAGGTCTCGGCAAGCATTGTCTTACACTTAAAGGAGCACTACGTGATTTGATTTGACACTTAAAGGAGAACTACGTGATTTTATTTTACACTTAAAGGAGTAGTACAAGATTTTATTTTACACTTAAAGGAGAACTATGTGATTTTATTTTACACTTAAAGAAGCAGTACTTGATTTTAATTTACACTTAAAGGAGTAGTACAAGATTTTATCTTACCCTAAAAGATGAAGTATTTGATTGGATTTTACATTTAAAGGAGCATTATGTGATTTTATTTTACACTTAAAGGAGTAGTACATGATTTTATTTTACACTTAAAGGAGTAGTACGTGATTTTATTTTACACTTAAAGGAGTAGTACATGATTTTATTTTACACTTAAAGGAGTAGTACGTGATTTTATTTTACACTTAAAGGAGTAGTACAAGATTTTATCTTACCCTAAAAGATGAAGTATTTGATTGGATTTTACATTTAAAGGAGCATTATGTGATTTTATTTTACACTTAAAGGAGTAGTACATGATTTTATTTTACACTTAAAGGAGTAGTACGTGATTTTATTTTACACTTAAAGGAGTAGTACATGATTTTATTTTACACTTAAAGGGGTAGTACAAGATTTTATTTTACACTTAAAGAAGCAGTACTTGATTTTATTTTACACTTAAAGGAGTAGTACAAGATTTTATTTTACCCTAAAAAAAGGAAGTATTTGATTGGATTTTACATTTAAAGGAGCATTATGTGATTTTATTTTACACTTTAAGGAGTAGTACATGATTTTATTTTACACTTAAAGGAGTAGTATGTGATTTTATTTTACACTTAAAGGAGTAGTATGTGATTTTATTTTACACATTTAAAGGAGTAGTACAATATTTTATTTTACATTTAAAGGAGTAGTATGTGATTTTATTTTACACTTAAAGGAGTAGTACAAGATTTTATTTTACACTTAAGGGAGTAGTATGTGATTTGATTTTACACTTAAAGGAGTAGTACAAGATTTTATTTTACACTTAAAGTAGCAGTATGTGATTTCATTTTACACTTAAAGAAGTAGTACATGATTTTATTTTACACTTAAAGGAGCAGTACGTGATTTTATTTTACACTTAAAGAAGCAGTATGTGATTTTATTTTACACTTAAATGAGTAGTGTGTGATTTTATTTTACACTTAAAGGATTAGTACAAGATTCTATTTTACATTTAAAGGAGTAGTATGTGATTTTATTTTACATTTAAAGGAGTGGTATGTGATTTTATTTTACACTTAATGTAACAGTATGTGATTTTATTTTACACTTAAAGGAGTAGTATGTGATTTTATTTTACACTTAAAGGAGTAGTATGTGATTTTATTTTACACATTTAAAGGAGTAGTACAATATTTTATTTTACATTTAAAGGAGTAGTATGTGATTTTATTTTACACTTAAAGGAGTAGTACAAGATTTTATTTTACACTTAAAGTAGCAGTGTGTGATTTCATTTTACACTTAAAGGAGTAGTACAAGATTTTATTTTACATTTAAAGGAGTAGTACGTGATTTTATTTTACACTTAAAGAAGCAGTATGTGATTTTATTTTACACTTAAAGGAGTAGTGTGTGATTTTATTTTACACTTAAAGGATTAGTACAAGATTCTATTTTACATTTAAAGGAGTAGTATGTGATTTTATTTTACACTTAAAGGAGTGGTATGTGATTTTATTTTACACTTAATGTAACAGTATGTGATTTTATTTTACACTTAAAGGAGTAGTATGTGATTTTATTTTACACACTTAAAGGAGTAGTACAATATTTTATTTTACATTTAAAGGAGTAGTATGTGATTTGATTTTACACTTAAAGGAGTAGTACAAGATTGTATTTTACACTTAAAGTAGCAGTGTGTGATTTTATTTTACACTTAAAGGAGCAGTACGTGATTTTATTTTACACTTAAAGAAGCAGTATGTGATTTTATTTTACACTTAAAGGAGTAGTGTGTGATTTTATTTTACACTTAAAGGATTAGTACAAGATTCTATTTTACATTTAAAGGAGTAGTATGTGATTTTATTTTACACTTAAAGGAGTGGTATGTGATTTTATTTTACACTTAATGTAACAGTGTGTGATTTTATTTTACACTTAAAGGAGTAGTATGTGATTTTATTTTACACTTAAAGGAGTAGTATGTGATTTTATTTTACACATTTAAAGGAGTAGTACAATATTTTATTTTACATTTAAAGGAGTAGTATGTGATTTGATTTTACACTTAAAGGAGTAGTACAAGATTTTATTTTACACTTAAAGTAGCAGTGTGTGATTTCATTTTACACTTAAAGGAGTAGTGCAAGATTTTATTTTACCTTAAAAGATGAAGTATGTGATTTTATTTTACATTTAAAGAAGCAGTATGTGATTTTATTTTACTTTTTAAATAAGTAGTACATTGATTTATTTTACACTTAAAGTAGCAGTATGTGATTTTATTTTACACTTAAAGGAGTACTATGTGATTGTATTTTACATTTAAAGAAGCAGTATGTGATTTTATTTTACACTTAAATAAGTAGTACATTAATTTATTTTACACTTAAAGTAGCAGTATGTGATTTTATTTTACACTTAAAGGAGTAGTACAAGATTTTATTTTACATTTAAAGGAGTAGTATGTGATTTTATTTTACACTTAAAGAAGTAGTACAAGATTTTATTTTACATTTAAAGGAGTAGTATGTGATTTGATTTTACACTTAAAGGAGTAGTACACGATTTTATTTTACACTTAAAGTAGCAGTATGTGATTTCATTTTACATTTAAAGGAGTAGTGCAAGATTTTATTTTACCTTAAAAGATGAAGTATGTGATTTTATTTTACATATAAAGAAGCAGTATGTGTTTTTATTTTACATTTAAATAAGTAGTACATTGATTTATTTTACACTTAAAGTAGCAGTATGTGATTTTATTTTACACTTAAAGGAGTACTATGTGATTGTATTTTATATTTAAAAAAGCAGTATGTGATTTTATTTTACACTTAAATAAGTAGTACATTAATTTATTTTACACTTAAAGTAGCAGTATGTGATTTTATTTTACACTTAAGGGAGTAGTATGTGATTTTATTTTACAATTAAAGGAGTAGTACAGGATTTTATTTTACATTTAAAGGAGTAGTATGTGATTTGATTTTACACTGTTTACACAGTGGGGCGGTATAGCTCGGTTGGTAGAGTGGCCGTGCCATCAACCTGAGGGTTGCAGGTTCGATTCCCGCTTCCGCCATCCTAGTCACTGCCGTTGTGTCCTTGGGCAAGACACTTTACCCACCTGCTCTCAGTGCCACCCACACTGGTTTAAATGTAACTTAGATATTGGGTTTTCACTATGTAAAGCGCTTTGAGTCACTAGAGAAAAGCGCTATATAAATATAATTCACTTCACTTAATGTAACAGTATGTGATTTTATTTTACACTTAAAGGAGTAGTATGTGATTTAATTTTACACTTCAAGGAGTAGTATGTGATTTGATTTTACACACTTAAAGGAGTAGTACTAGATTTTATTTTACATTTAAAGGAGTAGTATGTGATTTAATTTTACACTTCAAGGAGTAGTATGTGATTTGATTTTACACACTTAAAGGAGTAGTACTAGATTTTATTTTACATTTAAAGGAGTAGTATGTGATTTGATTTTACACTTAAAGGAGTAGTACAAGATTTTATTTTACACTTAAAGTAGCAGTATGTGATTTAATTTTACACTCAAATAAGTAATACATTAATTTATTTTACACTTAAAGTAGCAGTATGTGATTTTATTTTACACTCAAATAAGTAATACATTAATTTATTTTACACTTAAAGTAGCAGTATGTGATTTTATTTTACACTTAAAGGAGTAGTACATGATTTTATTTTACATTTAAAGGAGTAGTATGTGATTTTATTTTACACTTAAAGGAATTGTAAATGGTAAATGGGTCGTACTTGTATAGCGCTTTTCTACCTTTTTAAGGAACTCAAAGCGCTTTGACACTATTTGCACATTCACCCATTCACACACATACATTCACACACTGATGGCGGGAGCTGGAGTAGTATGTGATTTTATTTTACACTTAAAGGAGTAGTAGTGGGGGCCCTTAGGGAGATTTTAGGGTGTGTTCGTTCACTTTTGTATAAAAGCGTCAAATTTGGCACAGGTGTAGCTCAGGGCGTACTTAAATGATTTGGCTGGGGCGCCCGCGTCGGTGACCTTTGGGGTCGCCACAGCGGCCGATCCAATATGGCCGCCACCTGAACACGCTTTCGCCTCTACATTTGAACCACATGAGCTACAAATCCAAACTTGGTGTCTATTTCATGTTTTTTGACAATTACAAATACGATGGAAAAATCATCTTTATGATTGGGTGTGTCTGGACACCTAATTGGCATATTTCCAAGATGGCGGCTATGTCAAAATTAGGTGTACCTTAACTTTTGATACTTTTGGCAAACTATTTTAGGTTTTTTGAGCATCAGAAACATACTGGAATGATCAGATTTATGATCATTTATTTATTAGAGCACTTTAAAGGCCTACTGAAATGAATTTGTTTTATTTAAATGGGGATAGCAGATCCATCCTATGTGTCATACTTGATCATTTCGCGATATTGCCATATTTTTGCTGAAAGGATTTAGTATAGAACAACGACGATAAAGTTCACAACTTTTGGTCTCTGATAAAAAAAAGCCTTGCCCCTACCGGAAGTAGCGTGACGTAGTCGGTTGATCGCCTCCTCATATTTCCCCATTGTTTTCAACGCAGCTAAAGCGATTCGGACCGAGAAAGCGACGATTACCCCATTAATTTGAGCGAGGATGAAAGATTCGTGGATGAGGAACGTTAGAGTGACGGACTAGAATACAGTGCAAGACATATCTTTTTTCGCTCTGACCGTAACTTAGGTACAAGCTGGCTCATTGGATTCCACACTCTCTCCTTTTTCTGTTGTGGATCACGGATTTGTATTTTAAACCACCTCGGATACTATATCCTCTTGAAAATGAGAGTCGAGAACGCGAAATGGACATTCACAGTGACTTTTATCTCCACGACAATACATCGGTGAAACACTTTAGCTACGGAGCTAACGTGATAGCATCGTGCTTAACTGCATATAGAAACAAAATAAATAAATCCCTGACTGGAAGGATAGACAGAAAATCAACAATACTATTAAACCATGGACATGTAAATACACGGTTAATGCTTTCCAGCTTGGCGAAGATTAACAATGCTGTTGCTAACGACGCCATTGAAGCTAACTTAGCAACCGGACCTCACAGAGCTATGCTAAAAACATTAGCTATCCACCTACGCCAGCCAGCCCTCATCTGCTCATCAACACCCGTGCTCACCTGCGTTCCAGCGATCGACGGTGCGACGAAGGACTTCACCCGATCACAGATGCGGTCGGCGAGATGGAGGAAGTTAAGGTGAGTTCGCCGGCTAACGCGTCTGCTATCCATCTCTGTCTTCCTGGTTGTGTTGCTGTAGTCCGCCGCTAATACACTGATCCCACCTACAGCTTTCTTCTTTGCAGTCTCCATTGTTCATTAAACAAATTGCAAAAGATTCACCAACACAGATGTCCAGAATACTGTGGAATTTTGAAATGAAAACAGAGCTTTATGTCTTGGATTCAATGGCTACGTCACGCGCATACGTCATCATCCAAAGGAGTTTTCAACCGGAAGTTTCGCGGGAAATTTAAAATTGCACTTTATAAGTTAACCCGGCCGTATTGGCATGTGTTGCAATGTTAAGATTTCATCATTGATATATAAACTATCAGACTGCGTGGTCGGTACTAGTGGCTTTCAGTAGGCCTTTAATTTCCATATTAACATAGGCTGACCATACGTCCTCTTTTCCCCGGACATGTCCTCTTTTGCGGGGGTGTCCGGGGTGTCCGGGCGGGGTTTCTTAAATGCCTCAAATGTCCGGCATTTTGAATTAGGGTTGCGTGTATTTTCAATGTACGTTCAGGGTTAAGTTAAGAAGGGGTTGAAAAAAACAAACCTGAAGGTGCGCGCACGTAGCAACATTCGTGAGGGAGGGGCAGAGACACAGAGTGAGAGAGCTAGTGAGTGGAGACAGACATGAGAACAAGAAATGCCTAAACGTAAATGCAACTTCACGGATGATTTGCGGGAAAAGTATTCGAGTTTTCGTCCTGGCCGTGACACATGGGAAGCTGAATGCACTGTGTGCAAAGCAGGAACGTATGTATCTGTGGCAAATAAAGATCTACAAGCCCATATTGACACTACAACGCACAAAACAGCTGTGCAGGGCGAGAGCTCGTCTGCTGTTTTTTTGTTTAAATTTAATGAACTTCTTTTGAGGCATTATTTATGTTTACATTATATACAAGAGGTTATTTTGAATATTTCTACCTCTGCACTTTTTTTCCAAAACTGTGAATGTTACAGAATATAAGTGTGACTTATTTTGTTATACTGTCAACCAGTGTTGGCGTTAACACACTTTTTGTGTATTTTTAACGCATTGAAATCAGAAAGGACGCAGATTATTAATTTTTTTAAAAATTTTTTTTACCATTTGTGGCCCACAGCTAATGTTTTAAAGGTCCACGGCACATTCTAAAAATACTATTGAAATGAACAAAAACATAACAAAAGTGAAATAAAAAAGTTTAAAGGTGAAATGTAATTTAGAAAAAGTTGCAATGTTGACTAATAAAACAAAGCTGTTTTTTTTTCTTTCAAAGTGTCATTGTTATGTTATTATGAATTATTGACCTATCAAAGGTTCCGATTACTTCACATCAAATATTCCACTTTGAAAAATATTTTTGGTGGAAGATTTTGCATGTTTTGTGTGTTTGCCATAAAAAACATAGTTTTGTTTGACAAAAAAGGGCGGAAAACAAACAAACAAAAAAAACAACATAAAAAAAAACTAAAACATTTTGAAATGAGGAATAGATTCGAAGTTGATGTAGACTCCAGAGATTTAAGCGTTAAATATAAAATGTATGTATGCCCTGGCACACCATTATCATCATTTCATGACCCAAGCAAAACACTTTTTACACTTTTATACTGAAATAAATACACCTACAACCAGGGCCGGCCCGTGGCATAGGCCGTATAGGCAAATGCTAAGGGCGCCGTCCATCAGGGGGCGCCACGCCAGTGCCACAAATGTTGGAGAAAAAAAAAAAAAAAAGTTGGTACTATTATTTCTACATACAAAAAATAATCCCACGTTAATTAAAATGCAAAGTAAAGCCTATTCAATAGAAATATTATTTGTTACAACATTACGCCCCCCCTTCCCCCCGCACGGTGCGCCCCTCCCTTCCGTATCATGACTCTTACCACATCAAAAAATCAACACAAGATGTCAAACCGGCCAAAACTGTCAGGTGCACAGGGAAGAAAAAAGAGAAAAGAAGGAGAAACGAGAAAAAGACATAGGTAGCAGGGAAGTAACGTTAGCCTACATGAAATTATTTGTCTGTTACAGAATGTGATAGTAACCTGGCTTTTTAGCATTAAGCTAATGTTATATGATTCGGCAATTGCTAATCAACAAATAGCTAGTTCTGTTTTAACGTCGGGTTAATATTGTGGAGGGGGCTAAATTGTTATGGAAAATAATAATGTAACATTAGGTAATTACAGTACTCCCACCTTACATTCCTCAGGGACATTTGTATTAGATCTTTTAAGCAGGTGTTTTTTGTTGACATTGTTATTGCCTTCTGGTTAGCTAATGTTTGCCCTGCAGGTAATAGTCACTTTTCCACCCCTTTATATATTATGTATAGTTGTAAGCCTAGTTGTTAAAGTGCACATCATTAATGTTAATTAAGCAATATCACATGAGAGGGAATGCTGTTTTTTAATTTGAGCACTGCTGTGATTCGGTTAAAGATCATCATAACATAACATTCTTATATAATATGTTAATTTGCTTTCTTTAAGTTAAAAAAAGGTCAAAGACAAAGCTATTCGGTTTCTTGTGAGTATATACACTTCACTGCCGATGTGGGGGGGCGCCACCTAAAATCTTGCCTAGGGCGCCAGATTGGTTAGGGCCAGGCCTGCCTACAACGTATTAAATAAAAACATATAAAAAACTAGCAGCAGTAGTAAAGTTTAGATCCATGAAGGAAAGAAGAAAGTGAATGAATGTTTATAACTGAATACATTTACATATGCATACACATTTGTTTTCTTTTGTATTATCTTTTTTAATGAATTAAGTAACGTTTATGACAACCTTTTTCCAAAACACAATATAGAATGTGAGATGCAACAGGATAATGCATACATTTGTCATTTGTTTTCAAAACGCTTACAAAAATTGGGACCCAAAAAATTTACTGTGGGACCCCATTTTTATGACTTGATGGGGCCCGTGGGACCCCATTTTGAAAATTCCTAGCGCCAACACTGCTGTCAACAGAGGAGAAAAAATGCTTTATTTAAAAATATATATTATTTATAAAGCAATTTCGGAGTATCATTGGTAAATTTTCACCTAGTCCCGGCATTGGCGCGCTGCCCGCCTTGGCACGCATATATGTGTCCTCTTTTTGGGATTTCAGAATATGGTCAGCCTATATTAACAACATAGCCATTATCTACCAAAATGTATTGCACATATATTTCAACACAGATAGAATGTAAAGCTACAGATATATTTCATTGTAACATTAGTAAAAGTAGAGAAAGTCAGTGTTAACCCCCTCCCCCCTGTAATATAGCTTTCTGTTTCAACAGAAACAGAAAGCTAAAAGTATAGAAAGTCAGTGCCCCCCCTGTAATATAGCTTTCTGTTTCAACAGAAACAGAAAGGTATCTTACAGAGAAGGCTCCGATACTGTTATCCACACAGTGTGATAATAGTTTGGTCCCTCGACAGGCTGCTGTTGTGTCTCCTGACTTCTCCTGATGTGAAAATCATACAGAAGAGCTTATCTATATGTACTGTCATTCTACTGCCTAATCCAGGGCTGTCCAAAGTGCGGCCCGCAGGTCATTTTTTAACGGCCCCACGGCACATTTTAAAAATACGATTGAAAAAAATTAAAAACGTAAAAAGTGGTATATAAGAGCAAACAGGTGAAATGTAACAAGAAAATGTTGCAATGTTTACTCTAATAACACAAAGCTGCCATGCAGGCTGTTTCTTTGTTTAAAAAATAATAATGAATCAAAATCAATATTATTATGAATTATTAACCTATTCAAGGCTCCAATTAAGTCACTACTACCGACCACGCAGTCTGATAGTTTATATATAAATGATGAAATTTTAACATTGCAACACATGCCAATACGGCCGGGTTAACTTATAAAGTGCAATTTTAAATTTCCCGGGGAACTTCCGGTTCAAAACGCCTACTGAAAGCCACTACTACCGACCACGCAGTCTGATAGTTTATATATCAATGATGAAATTTTAACATTGCAACACATGCCAATACGGCCGGGTTAACTTATAAAGTGCAATTTTAAATTTCCCGGGGAACTTCCGGTTCAAAACGCCTTTGGAGGATGACGTATGCGCGTGACGTCGCGAGGTCCACGGAAGTGTTTGGACCCTTTTGGACACAATACACAGAGCTCTGTTTTCTTCGACAAAATTCCACAGTATTCTGGACATCTGTGTTGGTGTATCTTTTGCAATTTGTTTAATGAACAATGGAGGCTGCAAAGAAGAAAGTTGTAGGTGGGATCGGTGTATTAGCGGCTGGCTGTAGCAACACAACAAGGAGGACTTTGTTGGATAGCAGACGTGCTAGCGGCAAACTCACCTTGACTTCCTACGTCTCCGGGCCGCCGACCGCATCGTCGATCGTTGGAACGCAGGTGAGCACGGGTGTTGATGAGCAGAGGAGGGCTGGCTGGCGTAGGTGGAGCGCTAATGTTTTATAGCTCTGACGAGGTCCCGTTGTTAAGTTAGCATCGTTAGCAACAGCATTGCTAGGCTTCGACAGGCGTCGAATACACATTAACCATGTATTTACATGTCCAGTGTTTGGTTCGGTGTCTCCTGATAGTAGTATTGTTGATCTTCTGTCTATCCTTCCAGTCAGGGATTTATTTATTTTGTTTCTATCTGCATTTGAGACAGATGCTATCACGTTAGCTCATGCTAAAGAGCTTCGTCGATGTATTGTCGTGGAGATAAAAGTCACTGTTAATGTCCATTTCGCCTTCTCAACTCTCATTTTCAAGAGGATATAGTATCCGAGGTGGTTTAAAATACAAATCCGTGATCCACAATAGAAAAAGGAGAGAGTGTGGATTCCAATGAGCCAGCTTGTACCTAAGTTACGGTCAGAGCGAAAAAAGATATCTCTTGAACTGCATTCTAGTCCGTCACTCTAACGTTCCTCATCCACGAATCTTTCATCCTCGCTCAAATTAATGGGGTAATCGTCACTTTCTCGCTCCTAATATCTCTCGCTCCATTGTAAACAATGGGGAATTGTGAGCAGCACTACCACTTGTGACGTCACGCTACTTCCGGTAGGGGCAAGGTTTTTTTTATCAGCGAGCAAAAGTTGCGAACTTTTTTTTCTCTACTAAATCCTTTCAGCAAAAATATGGCAATATCGCGAAATGATCAAGTATGACACATAGAATGGATCTGCTATTCCCGTTTAAATAAAAAAAATTCATTTCAGTAGGCCTTTAAATATTCCACTTTGAGGTATTTTTTGGGGAAAATGTTGCATATTTTGTGTTTGCCATATAAAAAACTGAGCTGTTGTTTTTTAAAAGAAGGGCCTAAAACGAACAAACAAAAAACATAAACAACAATAAAACTTATAATTGACGGATAGATCTGAAGTGGATCTCGAGATTGTGTTAAAAGTAAACCGTAAAAAAAATGTAGGATTTATTTTTTAACACTTTGATGAGTAGGACCCTTTTGAATCCCCAATAATTGTAGTGTGATTTGTTTTTAAGTGTCATTGCTCAAAAAATAACAATGAATTAAAATCACTGGTGTTATTGACCTTTTTAAGGCTCCAGTTATTATATCATCTCAAATATTCCACTTAAAAATTGTATTGAGTGAAAATATTGCATATTTTGTGTTTTTTCCATAAAAAACTGGGTTTTCTTTGATAAAAAGAGCACACAACTTAAATCTTTAAAAACGTTATATTGACAGATAGACCTAATGTTGATCTAGAGCAGGGGTCGGCAACCCGCGGCTCTAGAGCCGCATGCGGCTCTTTAGCGCCGCCCTAGTGGCTCTCAGGAGCTTTTTTAAAAATGTATGAAAAATGGAAAAAGATGAGGAAATTTTTTTTTGTTTGTTTTAATATGGTTTCCGTAGGAGGACAAACATGACGCAAACCTCCCTAATTGTTATAAAGCACACTGTTTATATTAAACATGCTTCACTGATTCGAGTATTTGGCGAGCGCCGTTTTGTCCTACTAATTTTGGCGGTCCTTGAACTCACCGTAGTTTGTTTACAAGTATAACTTTCTCCGACTTTCTAAGACGTGTTTTATGCCACTTCTTTTTCTGTCTCATTCTGTCCACCACACTTTTAACGTTGTGCGTGAATGCACAAAGGTGAGTTTTGTTGATGTTATTGACTTGTGTGGAGTGCTAGTCAGACATATTTGGTCAGTGCATGACTGCAAGCTAATCGATGCTAACATGCTATTTAGGCTAGCTATATGTACGCATTGCAGCATTATGCCTCATTTGTAGGTATATTTGAGGTCATTTAGTTTCCTTTAAGTCATCTTAATTCAATGTATATCTCATGACACACTATCTGTATGTAATATGGCTTTTAATTTTTTGCGGCTCCAGACAGATTTGTTTTTGTATTTTTGGTCCAATATGGCTCTTTCAACATTTTGGGTTGCCGACCCCTGATCTAGAGATTTAAAAAATAATAATAATAATAATAATAATACTGAAAAATGACACATTTTTAATATTTTTTTTTTCCAAAACCCTTTGGGGTCCCCGGGATTAAGCCTGAGTGGAGGCCTAAAGGTATATTTTTTTATACATATATTCAATTGGTTTTTAAAATAAAAAATATCAAAATGGCCCTCGCTTGCTTTGATTTTTAGTGTGTGGCCCTCAGTGGAAAAAGTTTGGACACCCCTGGCCTAATTTAACACTGTGAAAATCATCAACTTTATTTTCATGTAATGCATTTTTCAGTGTAAGCTATTATCAAACAACATGGCCTCCACATCATCTGATGGTAATAGCAGCAGCAGCAGCATCAATTGGGACTTATGTTGTCTCTGCCAATTACAGTCTGGTGACCCCTTACATACAAACACCCAAAAGCCAAGGACTTTTGTCGCTAGAAAAGGATCTCAAAGATTTCATTGAAATTGCGACTGCTATACCTTCGTGTATAAATGTCACAATTGATCAATTGAATGATGGTTCAGGTATCGCATCAACACTTGTATTAAAGGCCTACTGAAAGCCACTACTACCGACCACGCAGTCTGATAGTTTATATACGGTATCAATGAGGAAATCTTAACATTGCAACAATACGGCCGGGTTAACTTATAAAGTGCAATTTTAAAGGCCTACTGAAATGACATTTTTTTATTTAAAAGGGGATAGCAGATCTATTCTATGTGTCATACTTGATCATTTCGCGATATTGCCATATTTAAAAAATATATAAAAATTAAATTATTTGATTTTTTTTTTACACTTAAAGGAAAATGTGTGTGATTTTATTTGACACTTAAAGGACTAGTACAATATTTAATTTTACCCTCAAAGATGAAGTATTTGATTTTTTGTATTAAATTAAATATTTGATTTTTTTTTTACACTTAAAGGAAAATATGGTATGTGGGCTTGTATTAAGCCTCAGGGAGTTGAACGCCCCTGCCTTACATAGTTCCGGGTCACCCTTGGGCAAGGTGTAGCACCCGAATGCCCCCCCCATCAGGGTTACGATACCCCCCATGAACTACACTAAAAGAGGATGTGTTACCCGGCCCGGAGGAAGCCCGGGGCCCTCCTCCGGAGCTAGGCCCGGAGGTAGGGCTCGTCAGCGAGCGCCTGGTGGCCGGGCTTGCCACGGAGCCCGGCCGGGCACAGCCCGAAGAAGCTACGTGGACACACCATCTTCTCTGCCACGTGGGCCCACCACCCGCGGTCGGAACCAGTGGGGTCGGGTGCGCTGCCAAGTGGATGGCGGTGAAAGTGGAGGCTCCGGACGGACCAATTCGGGGCAGCAGAGGCTGACTTTCGGGACGTGGAACGTCTCTACGCTGGTGGGGAAGGAGCCTGAGCTGGTGCGAGAGGTGGAGCGCTACCGGTTGGATCTGGTGGGGCTTACCTCTACGCATAGCAAGGGCTCTGAAACCACACTCCTGGACAAGGGATGGACCTTGTTCACTTCTGGAGTTGCTCAGGGTGTGAGGGCACAGGCGGGTGTGGGGATACTCACGAGTCCCCGGCTGAGTGCCTGTACGTTGGAGTTCACCCCAGTGGACAAGAGGGTCGCCTCCCTTCGCCTTAGGGTTGGAGGGGGGAAAACTCTGACTGTTGTTTGTGCATACGCACCAAACAGGAGTTCAGAGTATTCAGCCTTCTTGGATACCTTGCATGGGGTCCTGTATGGGGCGCCGGCAGGGGATTCCATAGTCTTGCTGGGGGACTTCAACGCGCACGTGGGCAATGACAGTGATACTTGGACTGGTGTGATTGGGAGGAACGGTCTCCCTGATCTGAACCTGAGTGGTGGATTGTTATTGGACTTCTGTGCTAGTCACGGACTTGCGATAACAAACACCATGTTCAAGCATAAGGATGCTCATAGGTGTACCTGGTACCAGAGCACCCTAGGCCAAAGATCAATGATCGATTTTGTAATCGTATCAGCTGATCTGAGGCCGTATGTTTTGGACACTCGGGTGAAGAGAGGGGCTGAACTGTCAACTGATCACCATCTGGTGGTGAGTTGGGTTAGATGGCGGGGGAAACCTCTGGACAGACCTGGCAAACCCAAGCGTGTAGTGCGGGTGAACTGGGAACGTTTGGAGGAGTCCTCTGTCCGGAAGGACTTCAACTCCCACCTCCGGCGGGACTTCTCTGCCATCCCTGTGGAGGTTGGGGACATTGAACAGGAATGGGCAATGTTCAAAGCCTCTATTGCTAAAGCTGCAGATGCGAGCTGTGGCCAGAAGGTCTTAGGTGCCTCAAGGGGCGGTAACCCTCGAACACCCTGGTGGACAGTGGTGGTCAGGGAAGCCGTCCGACTGAAGAAGGAGTCCTACCGGGGTATGTTATCCCAGGGGACTCCGGAGGCAGTTGCAAGGTACCGACGGGCCCGAAGGGCAGCGGCCGTGGCTGTGGACGAGGCTAAGCAGAGGGTGTGGGAGCAGTTCGGGGAATCCATGGAGAAGGACTATCGGGCGGCACCAAAGCTGTTCTGGAAGACCATACGGCACCTCAGGAGGGGGAAGCAGGGAACCATCCAAGCTGTGTACGGCAAGGATGGGACTTTGCTGACGTCAAGTGAGGAAGTCGTGGGGCGTTGGAAAGAGCACTTTGAGGAACTCCTGAACCCAAATACATCAGACACACCCTCCCTGATAGGAGCAGGGCCTGAGGATGATGGGGGATCGACGTCGATCTCTCGGAGTGAAGTCACTGAGGTAGTTAGACAACTCCACGGTGGCAAAGCTCCGGGGGTTGACGAGATCCGTCCAGAAATGCTGAAGGCTCTGGGTGTTGATGGGCTGTCTTGGTTGATACGCCTTTTCAACATTGCGTGGAAGTCTGGAACAGTGCCGAGGGAGTGGCAGACTGGGGTGGTGGTTCCCCTTTTCAAAAAGGGGGACCAGAGGGTGTGTGCTAATTACAGGGGTATCACACTACTCAGCCTCCCTGGGAAAGTTTACGCCAAGGTACTGGAAAGGAGGGTCCGGTCGATAGTCGAACCTCAGATTCAAGAGGAGCAATGTGGATTCCGTCCTGGTCGTGGAACAACTGACCAACTCTTTACGCTTGCGGGAATCCTGGAGAGGGCCTGGGAGTATGCCTATCCAGTCTACATGTGTTTTGTGGATTTGGAGAAGGCGTATGACCGCGTCCCTCGGGAGATCTTGTGGGAGGTGCTGAGGGAGTACGGAGTGAGGGGAACCCTGTTGAGGGCCATCCAATCTCTGTACAACCAAAGCGAGAGTTGTGTCCGGGTGCTTGGATGTAAGTCGGATCCGTTTCCAGTGGGGGTTGGTCTCCGCCAGGGCTGCGCTCTGTCACCTATCCTGTTTGTGATTTTCATGGACAGGATTTCTAGGCGGAGTCGTGGCCATGGCGGAGAGGGTATACGTCTCGGGGGGCTAAAGGTTGCGTCACTGCTGTTTGCAGATGATGTGGTCCTGATGGCACCTTCGGTTCGTGACCTTCAGCTCTCACTGGATCGGTTCGCAGGCGAGTGTTCAGCGGCTGGAATGAGGATCAGCATCTCCAAATCTGAGGCCATGGTTCTCAGCAGGAAACCGATGGTTTGTACAGTCCGGGTAGGGGACAGGACTCTGTCCCAGGTGGAGGAGTTTAAGTATCTTGGGGTCTTGTTCACGAGTGAGGGAAAGATGGAGAAGGAAATCAGCCGGAGAATCGGAGCAGCTGGGGCAGTATTGCAGTCTCTCTGCCGCACTGTTGTGACGAAACGGGAGCTGAGCCAGAAGGCAAAGCTCTCGGTCTACCGAGCTATCTACATTCCTACTCTCACCTATGGTCATGAAGTGTGGGTAATGACCGAAAGAATAAGATCGCGGATACAAGCGGCCGAAATGAGTTTCCTCAGAAGGGTGGCTGGCATCTCCCTTAGAGATAGGGTGAGAAGTGCAGTCACCCGAGAGAGACTCGGAGTAGAGCCGGTGCTCCTTCGCTTGGAAAGGAGCCAGCTTAGGTGGTTCGGGCATCTCGTGCGGATGCCTCACGAGCGTCTCCCTAGGGAGGTCCTCGTTGCACGTCCCACTGGGAGGAGGCCCCGCGGCAGGCCAAGGACCAGATGGGGGGATTACATCTCCTCTCTGGCCTGGGAACGCTTCGGGATTCCCCAGGAGGAAGTCGCAAATGTTGCTCTGGAGAGGGAAGTCTGGGGGTCTTTGCTGGAGCTGCTGTCCCCGCGACCCGATTCCGGATAAGCGGTTGAAGATGGATGGATGGATGGATGGACTTAAAGGAAAATGTGTGTGACTTTATTTTACACTTAAAACAGCAGTACGTGATTTCATTTGACCATTTTACCTTTAAAGACAAAGAATGTTGAGTTTTATTTTATGTTTAAAGCAACAGTAGGCGATTTTATTTTGCACTTAAAAATGTTAAAGAAGTATGTGATTTTATTGACACTTAAAGGAGCAGTACGTGATTTTATTTTATGCTTTAAGAGGCAGTCTGTGATTTTATTTTACACTTGAAGAAGCGGTACTTGATTTTATTTTACTCTTGAAGAAACCGTGGGTGATTTTATTTGACACTTAAAGAAGCAGTATGTGTGTTTGTTTTACACTTAAAGAAACAGTATGTGATTTTATTTGACCTTCAAAGAAGCAGTACTTGATCGTATTGTACACTTAAGATAACAATAAGTGATTTAATTTTACCGTTAAAAGGGTAGTTCTTTATTTAATTTTACACTTAGAGACGCAGTAAGTGATTTATTTCACTCTTAAAGACACAGTACGTTATTTTATTTTACACTTAAAAAGGAGCTTTACGAGATTTTATTGTCATTTGTTAACATTAAAGTCAGAACCTGCTCACAAAAATGACTTTAAAAGCTTCACTGTGTTATTGTCTTGTGTGGTTGTGTTATTTATTGTCATTGTGTTGTCATTGTGTTATTGCATCTTGTGTATTTGTGTTATTGTCATTGTGTTGTCATTGTGTTGTTACTGTATTATTGTGTCTTGTGTGGTTGTGTTATTGTCATTGTGTTGTCATTGTGTTATTGTGTCTTGTGTGGTTGTGTTATTGTCATTGTGTTGTCATTGTGTTGTCACTGTGTTATTGTGTCTTGTGTGGTTGTGTTATTGTCATTGTGTTGTCATTGTGTTATTGTGTCTTGTGTGGTTGTGTTATTGTCATTGTGTTGTCATTGTGTTATTGTGTCTTGTGTGGTTGTGTTATTGTCATTGTGTTGTCATTGTGTTGTCATTGTGTTGTCACTGTGTTATTGTGTCTTGTGTGGTTGTGTTATTGTCATTGTGTTGTCATTGTGTTATTGTGTCTTGTGTGGTTGTGTTATTGTCATTGTGTTGTCATTGTGTTATTGTGTCTTGTGTGGTTGTGTTATGGTCATTGTGTTGTCATTGTGTTGTCATTGTGGTTGTGTTATTGTCATTGTGTTGTCATTGTGTTATTGTGTCTTGTGTGGTTGTGTTATTGTCATTGTGTTGTCATTGTGTTATTGTGTCTTGTGTGGTTGTGTTATTGTCATTGTGTTGTCATTGTGTTATTGTGTCTTGTGTGGTTGTGTTATTGTCATTGTGTTGTCATTGTGTTATTGTGTCTTGTGTGGTTGTGTTATTGTCATTGTGTTGTCATTGTGTTATTGTGTCTTGTGTGGTTGTGTTATTGTCATTGTGTTGTCATTGTGTTGTCACTGTGTTATTGTGTCTTGTGTGGTTGTGTTATTGTCATTGTGTTGTCATTGTGTTATTGTGTCTTGTGTGGTTGTGTTATTGTCATTGTGTTGTCATTGTGTTATTGTGTCTTGTGTGGTTGTGTTATTGTCATTGTGTTGTCATTGTGTTATTGTGTCTTGTGTGGTTGTGTTATTGTCATTGTGTTGTCATTGTGTTATTGTGTCTTGTGTGGTTGTGTTATTGTCATTGTGTTGTCATTGTGTTATTGTGTCTTGTGTGGTTGTGTTATTGTCATTGTGTTGTCATTGTGTTATTGTGTCTTGTGTGGTTGTGTTATTGTCATTGTGTTGTCATTGTGTTATTGTGTCTTGTGTGGTTGTGTTATTGTCATTGTGTTATTGTGTCTTGTGTGGTTGTGTTATTGTCATTGTGTTGTCATTGTGTTATTGTGTCTTGTGTGGTTGTGTCATCGTCACATTGTTCCCTTGTTTGTTTTATTGTGTCCTTGATATTGTGTCATTGTGTTGTCATCGTGTCATTGTCTTGTTGTGTCATTGTGTAATTGTGTTGTCATTGTGTCATTGTGTTGTTGTGTCACTGTGTCATTGTGTTATTGTATCATTGTGTTGTCATTGTGCTGTTGCGTCACTGTGTCATTGTGTTATTGTGTCATTGCGGTGTCATTGTGGTGTCATTGTATTGTTGTGTCATTGTGTTGTTGTGTCACTGTGTCATTGTGTTGTCATCATGTCATTGTGTTATTGTGTCATTGTGGTGTCATTGTATTGTTGTGTCATTGTGTTGTTGTGTTATTGTGTCATTGTGTTGTTGTGTCACTGTTTCATTGTGTTGCCATTGCGTTGTTGTGTCACTGTGTCATTGTGTTGTCATCATGTCATTGTGTTATTGTGGCACCGTGTTGCTGTGTCACTGTGTCATTGTGCTGTCATTGTATCATTGTGTCGTTGTGTCACTGTGTCATTGTGTTGTCGTTATTGTGTCATTGTGTAATGATGTGTTTGTGTTGTCGTGTTGTTTTTGTCGTGTCATTGTGTGGTAGTGTTGGTGTGTCATTGTGTTTTTCATGTTGTATCAGTGTTTTTAATTTTTTAGTGGTAACGTTGTGATATTGTGTTGTTGTGTTGAGCAGCTGTCAGCGGTGGGGGCACCCGGCATGGCGTGGGTGTGGGTGTTTGCCATCGGCGTGATCGCTATTTCCTGCCTGGGAATCTACGCAGGAAGCAGTGAGAGAGGCTTGGCACTAAAGATGGTTTGTACAAACTCTTTCTTCACTCAGCAACAACTTTCATGTTTTGTGTTTTTCACAAACCCCGTTTCCATATGAGTTGGGAAATTGTGTTAGATGTAAATATAAACGGAATACAATGATTTGCAAATCCTTTTCAAGCCATATTCAGTTGAATGCACTACAAAGACAACATATTTGATGTTCAAACTCATAAAATTTATTTTTTTTGTTGCAAATAATAATTAACTTAGAATTTCATGGCTGCAACTCGTGCCAAAATAGTTGGGAAAGGGCATGTTCACCACTGTGTTACATGGCCTTTCCTTTTAACGGGCTTCATAGCCTTTTAGGCTTCATAATGCACCACACATTTTCAATGGGAGACAGGTCTGGACTACAGGCAGGCCAGTCTAGTACCCGCACTCTTTCACTATGAAGCCACGTTGACGTAACACGTGGCTTGGCATTGTCTTGCTGAAATAAGCAGGGGCGTCCATGGTAACGTTGCTTGGATGGCAACATATGTTGCTCCAAAAGCTGTATGTACCTTTCCGCATTAATGGCGCCTTCACAGATGTGTAAGTTACCCATGTCTTGGGCACTAATACACCCCCATACCATCACACATGCTGGCTTTTACACTTTGCGCCTAGAACAGTCCAAATAGTTTTTCCTCCGACGTCCAGTTTCCAAAAACAATTTGAAATGTGGACTCGTCAGACCACAGAACACTTTCCCACTTTGCATCAGTCCATCTTAGATGAGCTCGGGCCCAGCGAAGCCGGCGGCATTTCTGGGTGTTGTTGATAAATGGCTTTCGCTTTGCGGAGGAGAGTTTTAACTTGCACTTACAGATGCAGCGACCAACTGTAGTTACTGACAGTGGTTTTCTGAAGTGTTTCTGAGCCCATGTGGTGATACCCTTTACACACTGATGTCGCTTTTTGATGCAGTACAGCCTGAGGGATCGAAGGTCCGTAATATCATGTCTCACGTGCAGTGATTTCTCCAGATTCTCTGAACCCTTTGATGATATTACGGAACGTAGATGGTGAAATCCCTAAATTCCTTGCAATAGCTGGTTGAGAAATGTTGTTCTTAAACAATTTGCTCAGGCATTTGTTGACAAAGTGGTGACCCTTGCCCCGTCCTTGTTTGTGAACGACTGAGCATTTCACGGAAGCTGCTTTTATACCCAATCATGGCACCCACCTGTTCCCAATTAGCCCGTTCACCTGTGGGATGTTCCAAATAAGTGTTTGATGAGCATTCCTCAACTTTCTCAGTCTTTTTTGCCACTCGTGCCAGCTTTTTTGAAACACGTTGCAGGCATCGAATTCCAAATGAGCTCATATTTGCAAAAAATAACAAAGTTTTCCAGTTCGAACGTGAAATATCTTGTCTTTGCAGTCTATTCAATTGAATATAAGTTGAAAAGGATTAGCAAATCATTGTATTCTCTTTTTATTTACCATTTACACAACGTGCCAATTTTTGATTTTTGTTGTTGTTGTCGTTGTTGACAGTTTGCAGGCTTCATGGGCGTGGGAATGATCATCATGCTGATCTTTGGCATCATCGTGGTGGTGCTGAGGAACAAGGTCAGTCTTGCCCTTCTCTGGAGATTTTTCAAAAATGTATGAAGAATGGAAAAAGATGAGGGGGAAAAAAATCAATTTTTTTGTTTTAGTATGGTTTCTGTAGGAGGACAAACATGACACAAACCTCCCTAATTGTTATAAATCACACTGTTTATATTAAACATGCTTCACTGATTCGAGTATTTGGTGAGCGCCGTTTTGTCCTACTAATTTTGGCGGTCCTTGAACTCACCGTATAGTTTGTTTACATGTATAAAGTTCTCCGACTTTCTAGGACGTGTTTTATGCCACTTCTTTTTCTGTCTCATTTTGTCCACCACACTTTTAACGTTGTACATGAGTGCACAAAGGTGAGTTTTGTTGATGTTATTCACTTGTGTGGAGTGCTAATCAGACATATTTGGTCACTGCATGACTGCAAGCTAATCGATGCTAACATGCTATTTAGGCTAGCGATATGTACATATTGCATCATTATGCCTCATTTGTAGCTATATTTGAGGTCATTTAGTTTCCTTTAAGTCCTTTTAATTAAATTGATATCTCATGACACATGTAATATGGCTTTTAATTTGTTGCGGCTCCAGACAGATTTGTTTTTGTATTTTTGGTCCAATATGGCTCTTTCAACATTTTGGGTTGCCGACCCCTGACTTATGTGCTAGTATTGTATGTCTGGCTGCGGGTCCTGCCTTTAAAAGAAATGTTACCCCTTTCAGAGATTACATTTAGTTCCTGTAACTTTCTGTCTGTAAATTACATCTTTTTATTAGCATTTATGAAATCTAGTGACAATATTTCATGAATAATATCCTTAGATTTGTTAATAAATGGCAGTAAAATAAGCACACATCTGATTGAGGAGTCAGAGTGTTATAACCTGGCATTTACACATTGTGTGGCGTTGGGGTTGTCCCACTTTTTGTGTGGCCATAAACGCAGCACTGGCTAAGTGCCATGAGTGCGTGTGTTGGTGCAGGTGAGCGAGCGAGCGGCTTCTGTTGAAACGACGGATGACAAAGTTGGTTTAAGCCTGGTTTGTATGGCAGAAAATTACCAGTGTTTATAGATAAAAGTTTTTTTTACTCATGTTTTTGGTGTGGTTACAAACAGTTTTGCTCAATAAAAGAATTGAGGGAATTCCTGTCCGTAAAGTGTCTCGACAGACGATAATTGAACTGTGTTGACAAAGATTGGGGCCACTCTTGTTGTCACCTGTCACTCACAGAGTTGCATTGCAAAATCATACAGAATAAATTGTAATGTGTTTATTTTGATTAAAGTTCAGATGGGATTTTTGATTTCCTGCGTGGCATTAATTTGCTGTGCGCAGAGGACGCGTGAGCGGTACGCAATTGCGCAGGCGCGCACCTTAGATGGAACGTTGGTCCCCAGTAAGAATGATCAGCACATTACTTCATCAATCCTGAGATTTAAAGATGTGTATGAGCTAACTGGGCAGTGGAGATTTTACACCATTTTTTTATGCCTCCACAACCTGTAGAAAGGGTGGTCCCCACAAGTGATTATCAAAAACTTGGTCCCCATTCCAAATAATAACCAGTATGTGTGTGGGTGTGAGTGTGTGTGTGTGTGTGTGTGTGTGTGTGTGTGTGTGTGTGTGTGTGTGTGTGTGTGTGTGTGTGTGTGTTCTGGCAATGCTTACTTAATGGGGACATTGCTCAGTTTACACAGTCACCTTTAGGGGACCTCTGACGGTATGGGGACCAAAAAACAGGTCCCCTAAAGCAGTGGTTCCCAACCACCGGGCTGCGGCCCGGTACCGGTCCGTGGATCAATTGGTACCGGGCAATTGGTAAAAAAATAAAAAAATAAAAAAATAAAAAAATTATTAAATCAACATAAAAAACAAAAGATACACTTACAATTAGTGCACCAACCCAAAAAACCTCCCTCCCCCATTTACACTCATTCACACAACAGGGTTGTTTCTTTCTGTTATTAATATTCTGGTTCCTACATTATATATCAATATAGATCAATACAGTCTGCAAGGGATACAGTCCGTAAGCACACATGATTATATTTTTTTATGACAAAAAAAAAAAAAATCAAAAATAAATAAATAAATAAATAAAAATCAGCACATTACTTCATCAATCCAGAGATTTAAAAACGTGTATGAGCTAACTGGGCAGTGGACATTTTACACCATTTTTTATGCCTCCACAACCTGTAGAAAGGGTGGTCCCCACAAGTGATGATCAAAAACTTGGTCCCCATTCCAAATAATAACCAGTATGTGTGTGGGTGTGAGTGTGTGTGTGTGTGTGTGTGTGTGTGTGTGTTCTGGCAATGCTTACTTAATGGGGACATTGCTCTGTTTACACAGTCACCTTTAGGGGACCTCTGATGGTATGGGGACCAAAAAACAGGTCCCCTAAAGCAGTGGTTCCCAACCACCGGGCTGCGGCCCGGTACCGGTCCGTGGATCAATTGGTACCGGGCAATAGGTAAAAAAAAATAAAAATTTTAAATTAAAAAAAATAAAAAATAAAAATGTATAAAAAAAATTAATAAAAATTTATTAAATCAACATAAAAAACACAAGATACACTTACAATTAGTGCACCAACCCAAAAAAACCTCCCTCCGCCATTCACACTCATTCACACAACATTCACACAAAAGGGTTGTTTCTTTCTGTTATTAATATTCTGGTTCCTACATTATATATCAATATAGATCAATACAGTCTGCAAGGGATACAGTCCGTAAGCACACATGATTGTATTTTTTTATGACAAAAAAAATAAATCAACAAAATAAATAAATAAATAAATAAATCAAAATCAGCACATTACTTCATCAATCCAGAGATTTAAAGACGTATATGAGCTAACTGGGCAGCGGCCATTTTACACCATTTTTTTTTATGCCTCCACAACCTGTAGAAAGGGTGGTCCCCACAAGTCATGATCAAAAACTTGGTCCCCATTGTAAATGATAACCAGTATGTGTGTGTTGTGTGTGTGTGTGTGTTCTGGCAATGCATACTTAATGGGGACATCGCTCTGTTTACACAGTCACCTTTAGGGGACCTCTGACGGTATGGGGACAAAAAAACAGGTCCCCTAAAGCAGTGGTTCCCAACCACCGGGCTGCAGCCCGGTACCGGTCCGTGGATCAATTGGTACCGGGCAATTGGTAAAAAAAATAATAAATAAAAAAATAAAATAAAATAAAAAAAATAATTTATTAAATCAACATAAAAAACAAAAGATACACTTACAATTAGTGCACCAACCCAAAAAACCTCCCTCCCCCATTTACACTCATTCACACAAAACGGTTGTTTCCTTCTGTTATTAATATTCTGGTTCCTTCATTATATATCAATATATATCAATACAGCCTGCAGGGATACAGTCCGTAAGCACACATGATTGTATTTTTTTATGACAAAAAAAATAAAAATAAATAAATATAATAAAATTTTCAAGCGTTGACCGGTCCGCAGTTACAAAAAGGTTAGGGACCACTGCCCTAAAGGGAAACCTTTTCAAATGATAGTCAGATCCATTCTGAAGATGCCTAAGTAATTTTTAAGCTTTGGTCCATAAAACAAGTTTACTGGAAAGTAACATCTAATTTGAACTTTTTTAATTTTTTTTTAATGGTCCTCAGTAGTCACGTACAAATGTGTGTGAATTATGCAAAATGATTTAAATTTGGTCCCCATGAACCATATGAACTCTTTTTCCCCAGGGTCCCCAGTAAGAATGATCAGCACATTACTTCATCAATCCAGAGATTTAAAGACGTGTATGAGCTAACTGGGCAGTGGACATTTTACACCATTTTTTTAATGCCTCCATAACCTGTAGAAAGGGTGGTCCCCACAAGTGATGATCAAAAACTTGTTCCCCATTGCAAATAATAACCAGTATGTGTGTGTGTGTCCCCACAAGGTCAGAGACAACTTCCGCAGCGCGTCTTCGGACGCCGTCAAGCAACAAATGGATCAAGAAGAATTCCGAAAAATGCTCGAGCAAATCCAGCAAAGTGTAAATGTCACGTGATTGCACGTCGGGGCTTTTATTCCTCCTCCACGTCAATTTAAAAGCATGTGTTTGACATCAGGCTCAATGTTGCGGCTTGGTCAGCCCCAAGGACTGGGGCGACGACATTCCCGCTTCCTGCGAGTGCAAATCCAGCGGCTCCAGAAGTTACGGGATATTCGGAAGTTCTGGCTGCTCAGCCCGACCTCAGGTTCGAACCCGCGGCTCGTCAAAGTGGTTCTGACCGTGCTTGATGACAATGTCTGTCCTCGCAGGGATCCAGAGGCCCGAATCAGATCTACGCCGAGGTAAGCCACGCCCAACCATGTCGGTCTCGTTCAGGCATGGCGCCCTCTGCTGGTCGCTGCAATTAAGTCTCAAAGATCAACCATCATCCGTTCTGTCAGGTTCAAACACTGATGACATCTATTAAACCAGGGGTGTCCAAAGTGCGGCCCGGGGGCCATTTGCGGCCCGCAGCTTATTGTTTACCGGCCCGCCAAAGCTGCCATGCAGGCTGGTTTTTTTTCTTTTGTGTATCTTTATTTTTTTGCCATTGCTCAAAAAAATAATACAAATCAATGATATAATGCATTATTGACCTATTCAAGGCTCCAATTATTTCAAATATTTCACTTTTAAATGTTTTATGTGGGAAATATTGCATATATTGTGTGGTTGCCATACAAAAACATCAACATTTTATTTGACAAAAGAGCATAAAACAAACAAAATAATAGTTCAAACGTAAAATCGACAGATATATCTGAAGTTGATCTCGTAACTTAAGTGTTGAAAGTTAAAAAAAAACTAATAAAAATGTATTACTTTATGAGTGGGGCACCTTTTGGATACCAAATCTATTTAACGGGATTTTATTTATCTTTTCACTGTGATTACTCAAAAATAATAATGAATTAAAATCAATGGTGTCCTGCATTATTGATCTTTTTAAGGCTCTAATTACTTCACATCAAACATTGCTTTCTGAATGTTTTGGGCAGTGGGGGAAATACTGCATATTTCAGTTTTATTTTAAAAAACAAAGTTGTCTTTGACAGAAAAGGCTTACTTTATATCAACCTGAAGTTGATATACTGTAGAGATTTACTGTAAGCGTTAAATAAAAAATAAAAATTATAATTTGACTTGTTTTTAACATTTTAATGACTTAGACCCTTAATGGTCCCCAGGAGCCCTAAACGTAAAAAAAATCCCAAAACCCATATATTTTGTTATGGTTTGAAAATGAAAACTATCAAAATGACCCTTGCGTGCTTAAATTTTTCCATGTGCGGCCCTCAGTGGAAAAAGTTTGGACACCCCTGTTTTAAACAGACGAGACGCAAGGAATCATGCAGAGACAGAGTTCAATTTTGGGCTGTATTGTAGTTATGCCTGGTTCACACCAACGGTGCTTGCCGCGTTTTAAAGCGGCGAGCAAAGCGCCGAGCAAAGCGCCGTCATTTTTGTCAATTTTCCACGAATATCCCGATCTCTGAAGTAATGTTATGCTTTGATACGCTCTGATACGCTCTGATACGAATTAGTTGCCGCTTTGTTACCGTTCCTCACGCTTTGATCCCGCTTTGATACGCTTTAAATCACGCTTTGATACGTTTTATTACGCTTTATTGAACTTTATTACGCTTTGATGCGATCCTGACGCTTTAAATCAGGCTCTGACACGATTATCAAGCTCTGTTGTGCATTGTTACAACAAAAATAAGAAAAAAATGTGAAAAACTCGGTATACTGTTTTCCACACATTTTTTATATTCATTTATTTTTTCAATTTCTCTTTTTTTTCCGTTACATTATGTTTTATATCTTCATTTCTTTTATTTTTGTCATCTTAATAAATATCTATCTTTCATTTGTTATGCTAGTTGAAAATAATAAAAGGCAATTATCCACACTTTTTATATTCATTTATTTTTTCAATATCTCTTTTTTTTCCGTTATATTATGTTTTATATCTTCATTTATTTTATTTTTGTCATCTTAATAAATATGTATCTTTTATAAAATGTAACATATTCTCTTTATTATTAACATTTTCATACAGAAAAATTATAGACAGTAATGTCAAACTGCAACATCAAACAGCAAACTCTAACAGAAGTACAGCAACAATGATCATCGTATAAAAAAGGCAATGATGCAAAAGAGAATGGATTTGTAATCCTGTGTTGGTTTTACATAAAAGTTTCAATGTCACTAGTCAATATCACAGTCACTTCCTATTTGTAGTTGTAGACTGGGGTCCGCGCTTTGAACCAAGATCTGTTAAGCTTTCCTACGCTTTTAGTCAAGTTTTGCTGAGCTTTGTTACGCTTTTTCACGCTCTCGGCACTTTATTCCATTCTTGACAGAGGGCAGAATTTTTTTAAACCGTTTAAAAATTTTTGGCTTCACTACAAGCTTTCCCACGATCCATTAGGACCCTCACGCTTTAATCAGGCTTTGTTACGCTATAACGCCGCTTTGCATGCCGCTTTGCATGCCGCTTTGCATGCCGCTTTGCATGCCGCTTTGCATGCCGCTTTAAAGCGCCGTCAAAGCGCCGTTGGTGTGAACCTAGCATTACAGATCCAAACTACGTTCTAAAAGTCCAGCCCGCGTGCTTCCTCTATTTATTTGGGAGGTCCCTGGTTACATCACTGAAGCTGTCGCTGAGGGAAGGCGGGGTAATCTCGACAACTCCAGTTAGACCAGTGGTTCTTAACCTTGTTGGAGGTACCGAACCCCACCAGTTTCATGTGCGCATTCACCTTCTTTAGTGAAAAATAAAAATTTTTTTTTTTCAAATTCAAGACAAAGTTATATGTTTTTGGTAACACTTTAGTATGGGGAACATATTCTAAGTAACAAAGACTTAATTTAGAGTTATTTGGTTAGGGTTAGGGTTAGAGCAGGGGTGTCCAAACTTTTTCCACTGAGGGCCGCACACTGAAAAATCAAAGCAAGCGGGGGCCATTTTGATATTTTTTATTTTAAAAACCAATACAATATATGTATAAAAAAAGATACATTTAGGCCTCCACTCAGACTTGATCCTGGGGACCCCAAAAGGTTTTGGTCAAAAAAAATATTACAAATGTGTCATTATTTAGTATAATTATTATTATTATTATTCAAGGTTTAAATCTCAAGATCAACATTAGGTCTATCTGTCAATATAACGCTTTTAAGATTTAAGTTGTATGCCATTTTTGTCAAGGAAAACCGTGTTTTTTTATGGAAAAAAACACAAAATATGCAATATTTTCCCCCAATAAAATTTTAAAGTGGAATATTTGAGATTATATAATAATTGGAGTCTTAAAAAGGTTAATAACTCATAACAACATTGATTTTAATTCATTATTTTTTTGAGCAATGACAAAAAAGTCCCACTAAAATTATTGGGGATCCAAAATGGTACTGCTCAGTAAAGTTTAAAAAAATAAATCCAACAATAGTCTCAAGATCAACTTCAGATCTATCCGTCAATTATAAGTTTTATTGTTGTTTATGTTTTTTGTTTGTTCGTTTTAGGCCCTTCTTTAAAAAACTTTGTTTTTTAAATGCAACCAAAAAATATGCAACATTTTCCCCCCAAAATATCTCAAAGTGGAATATTTAATGTGAAGTAAATGGAGCCTTGAATAGGTCAATAATTCATACTGACATTGATTTTGATTCATTATTATTTTTTAAAGAAAGAAACAGCCTGCATGGCAGCTTTGTGTTATTAGAGTAAATAATGCAACATTGTCTTGTTACATTTCACCTGTTTGCTCTTTTATACCACTTTTTATGTTTGTTATTTTTATTTCATTGTATTTTTAGAAAAAAAAATTACCTGCGGGCCGCAAATGGCCCCCGGGCCGCACTTTGGACACCTCTGGGTTAGAGGGTTAGGGCTGTGGTTAGAGGGTTAGGGTTATAATAAGGCCATGCCGAATAAGGCATTAATAAGTACTTAATAATGACTAGTTAAGAGCCAATATGTTACTAATTTGCATGTTAATAAGCAACTAATTAATGGTGAATATGTTCCCCATACTAAAGTGTTACCATGTTTTAATACTGGTGCACAAAATGAAGCGTGCATGAACATCACCTTGTTCAAAGAACAAAACCAACACAGTGCATAAACTCACAACAAATTACACACCTGCAAATCAGTCTGACTTCAGCTGTTGTCGTATTCGTAATACGCCGAAAAGGAGAAGTTTTTATTTACACGATGAGTCGGGTGTGTCAGGCTTGGTAAAAAGGACAGGACTCAGATGCAGAGTAGGGAATACTTCGACAGGCTTTTATTTTGACAGCTTCCTTTCACCTCCAAAGGAAAGGAAATACAATATCAATATTAACAAAAACCTAGTCGACGAAAAAGGTTCCAAAAAATAGGAACAACCGAAACACAAAAGCAAAGACGAACTATAGTTGGCGCCGTATATGCTATAAAATTTGTTAACCCAAAAACGCTCCAACAGGAGGAAGAAACAACGGCTATGAAAAATTCTACACTTATCCAATCTAATAAAGTTTAACAAGAAATGTCACTCAAAAATTCGAGGAAAGAATGAAAAAAACCCTGATAACTCACCACTTCGGCTGAATAAACTAAATAACAAAAAATCACTCTGCTGAGGAGGAAGAAAGGAAAACTCAAAATAGCAACGATGGGATTCAGGATCAACGAACCCAAACACAAGACAAGGCAAGGTAAGGCATGGACATGGAAGCTAGAGAGGCACGAATACACGAGACAATCCGGCACAGAACAAGGGGAGGCGTGGGCTTATAAACACATAAGGGTAATGGGAAACAGGTGGAAACAATCAAGGGTCAGGGATGACGTCAGACTGATGACACAAAAGGAAGGGCAAGTGATCTGACACGAGAGGTGTTACTCTTCAAAGTAAAACACGCAATTCACAAGACAGAAGAAACCAAGACAAGACATCCCTCACCGCGGTGTGACAGGGCATGTCTTGACCTCCGCCGAACCCCTGAGCCCGACTCACCCAACCCCTAGGGTTCGATCGAACCCAGGTTAAGATCCATACAAAAATGCAAATGTGTTGACGCTGGTGATATCGCCTCGTCTCTGCTCTGTCTGCGTCACGGCGGTGTTCGGCCTTGGCAGTCAGCAGGCCGTTCCTGGACACAGATACTGATACCAGACTTTTGGATTGCCAGCTTTGCACAGACAAAGAAAAATACCACTTCTACACAATTGACAATAACTATAGCAACGGCCCTTAAGCATAAAAGTTGTGTGATAATTTATACATAATTATTCTAACACGTTCATTCTTTTTTTATTTTATTTTTTTATATTAACTAATTAATTAATTTTTTTCCATCATTCGTTCATTCGCTGTCCTTTGTAGACGTGCAGCGACTTCATCATCACGTGGACCGACTTCTTCTTCAACATTGTCATGGGCTTCTTCTTCGGCTTCGCCGTCACTGCGGTAGGTCTTCCCCCGTGTCACAGTGCGCCCTGCTGGCAGCTTGCGGTACTGACTGCTGCCGTGTGACCCTCGCAGCTCCTGGGCCTGCTGGTCTCCCTCCTCATGGTCCACCAGGTCAAACGCCACGATCAGGGCGGGCCGACCTCCATGGCTATGAAGGGCTACTGAAGGCCGCACGCGGTTATTCACCACGCGTCTTTAGTACGGAAAAGACCAGCTCCACTTTCTATCAAACATATTTCATCCTTACTGTAAGTTTGTATTTGACAAGACCAAATATTACTTCGTCATTTTCTTTTTTCATTGATATTACAAGCGGCTTTGGAGGATGTAGTCTAAGGTCTAACAAGTCTAAGAACTTTGTCAATGAAACCAAAGTGCACAAAAGTCTCTTTTATACCAACATTAAAATGCTGTTTTTTTTAACCAACATTAAATTGTGTTTTTGAACCAATATTAAACTGTATTTTTTACCAATGTTAAATTGTGTTTTTTTTACCAAAATTTAATTGTATTTTATACTGACATTAAGTCGTTTTTTATACCAACATTAAATTGTATTTTCTTCACCAACATTAAATTGTATTTTATACCAACAATAAATTGTATTTTAGACCAATGTTATATTGTTTTTAATACCAATAAATATTTTTTTTACCATCATTACATATATTTTTTCAACCACATTACATTGTATTTTATGCCAAAAATAAAAGGTAGTTTACCCAAACATTAAATATATATACTTTTAATCAACGTAAAATTATATTTTTTCAACACTAAATTGTGTTTAATACTAACATTAAATTTAATTTTTTACCAACAATAAATTTGTATTTTATGCCAACATTAATTTGTATTATATACCAACATTAAATAGTATTTTTTATCAACATGACATTTAAAAAAAATCAATATTAAATTGTATTTTAGACCAATATTTATTGTATTTTATACCAACATTAATTTGTGTTATATACCAACAATAAATCGTATTTTTTATCAACATTAAATTGTATTTTAGACCAATATATATTGTATTTTATACCGATTTTTTTGTCTTTTCTTTACACACATTACATAGATTTTTTTTTTTACCATATTACATTGTCTTTTATGCCAAAAATAAATGTTAGTTTTACCAACATTAAATTGAAATTTAGTCAAAAATTAAATATAATATTTTTACCAACATTAAATTGTATTTTTTACCAAAATTAAATTGTATTTCATACAAACATTAAACATAATTTCTTTAACCAACATTATATCTTATTTTACCAACAATAAATTGTATTTTTTTTACAAACATACCGTAACACAGATTTTTTTAATCAATATTAAAACTTTTTTTTTACAAACATTAAATTGTATTTTTTATCAACATTAATATACTGTATATATATATATATATATATATATATATATATATATATATATATATATATATATATATATATATATATATATATATATATACATATATATATATATATTTACCAACATTGAATTTTATTTTCCAATATTAAATTATATAGCTGTTACCAAAATAAATTGTATTTTTACCAACATTAAATTGTTTTTTTTTACAAATACTAAATTGTATGTTATGCCAACATAACATTTTATTTTGTATTCGTATTATATGTATGTGTGTGTGTGTGTGCGTGAGTGTGTGTGTGTGTGTGTGTGTGTGTGTGTGTGTGTATATATATATATACATTTTTGTTTTTACCAACATTACATTGAAATGTATACCAATGTTAAACAAACATTAAATTGAATTTTACACTAACAAAAAATAATTTTTCTTACCAAACTTACATTTTATTTCATACCAACATTGAATTGTATTTTTATTTTTTTTACCAATATTACATTTTATTTTAGACCAACAGTATATTATAATATATTCTATATTATTTTATACCATCATATTTTCTTAACCAGCATTAAATTGTAACTTAAAATTTTATTTTTACAAACATTACATTTGATTTTTTTTTACCAACATTGAAATATATATTTTTACCAACATTAAAATGTATTTTCCAATATGAAATTATATAGCTGTTACCAAAATTAAATTGTATTTTTACCAACATTAATTTTTTTTACAAATACTAAATTGTATGTTATGCCAACATAACATTTTATTTTTTATTCGTATTATATGTGTATATATATATATATAATTTTATACCAACATTAAATTTAATTTTATACCAACGTTGAACAAACTTAAAATTGAATTTTACACTAACAATAAATGTTCTTTCTTACCAAACTTACATCTTATTTCATACCAACATTTAGTTATATGTTTTACCAATATTAAATTGTGTATATATATATATATATATATATATATATATATATATATATATATATATATATATATATATATATATATATATATATATATATATATATATATATATTGCCATCATTAAATTGTGTGTTTAACTCACTTTATTTCAGTCACATTTACTTTAAATAGCTGCAGAACTAATAATGTACCACTAGATGGCAGCACACAACAAGGTCACTAATACAGAGGTGGGTAGAGTAGCTCCAAATTGTACTCCAGTATGAATACACTCACACTAGAGCAGTGCTTCTCAGTTAATTAATTAGTTAATTATAGATCAACTTATGACAAATAATCACTTAATTAACATTGTTTTTTAGTCTGCAACAGAAAATATTTAAAGTGCATCAATTTGCCTGAAATAATTTTAAAAAAGCTTTTAAAAAACATTTTATGACCGATTCAAACCATTTATTTGAAAATAAAATAAAATAAATAAACTCAATAAATAATAAAAAAAACTTTCAAATTGATCATCAACAATAATTCAGGACCACAATATCCCAAAAAATATTATATATAAAAATGAATAAAACAACTTGTCCCAATTTTTAATCAAAACAAGGAAGTCCTGATTAATGGCTACAATGAGCACGGTTTTGTAGCATGGTACTGGATGATACTGATAAACACATTAAGAGGTTAAGAGTAAGTAAGTATTTAGTGAAAAAACTACTCAAGTGCTGAGTCAGTGGTAAGTAACACAGAGCGGCCGTGCCAGCACTTTGAGGGTCCCAGGTTCAATTCCTGCTTCCGTCGTCCTAGTCACGGCCGTTGTGTCCTTGGGCAATAAACTTTATCCTTGGTTAGCGCCTTGCATGGCAGTGTGTGAATGTGTGTGTGAATGTGATGTATAATATAAAGAGCTTTGGGTATCATTCCAGTCGCAGTTTTTTTCATAGTTTTTTCATAGACTTATACTCAGGAGCGAATTATGTGTGAAATTATTAACACATTACCGTAAAATATCAAATAATATTATTTATCTCATTCACGTAAGAGACTAGACGTATAAGATTTGCGACTTATACTCCAGTGTGACTTATGTATGTTTTTTCCCTTCTTTATTATGCATTTTCGGCAGGTGCGACTTATACTCCGGAGCGACTTATACTCCGAAAAATACGGTACATAAATCATGGTCCCAATACGGAAAACCATTGCATCTAATAGAGAATGTCGCATTTGCACCCCTGGTGGTGAAATCTATCAAAATGAGGGTGGTCCCAAAAAGGAGGGATTTTTCAAATAGACTGTGTGTCGGTTTTAAAAGTGCTCCACCTCTGGCCAACATATGAAATAACAAGTGTGTGTAAAAATTTTAAGTGCTTCCCCTCTTGGCCAACATATGTAATAACAAGTGTGTGTCAGAAATTGAAATGCGCCCCCTTTTGGCCAAAATTAATTTAAAAAAATAAATAAATATGTATATAGAGACATACTGTAATAACTTGAAGTAAATAATAAAGATTAAAAAACAATTACAAACAAAAAATAAAATAAGCTTGTATATATTATTAATGTTGTAAATACAAATCTTTATACCGTATTTCCTTGAATAGCCACAGGGGCGCTAATTAATTTAAAACCTCCTGTCACTCCGGCGCTTACCAGAAACCTGCGGGATGGCCAAGCATGCGCTTCCTTTTAAGTATTACCTCCTGCTTTGATTGAAAGTCCAGTTTAGAAAACTGTTTTATTTTAGATATGTAATCCTCCATGGTAAAAGTCCAAGCAAACAATGGCTGCGCACTCTTGCTGCCGGTTGTCTTCTTCTGCTGCACGGGTCTTCTGCAGTACCAGCAGTCGCAAGAAGGATCACTAGCGCCCTCTACCACCAGGAGGCGGGAGTCATTTAATGACTCATATTTGAACCGGCGGAAGTGCCAAGCATGCGCTAATTATTTTGCAAAACGAGTTTGACCCGGCTGTAATTCGAGGCATGCGATTACCATATTTCCGGCGTGGTCCTAAAGAAGTAGGCATTTTTTTCGGAGGTCTCAAGAAGGTAGGAAATACAAGAATGTGTGTGTGTGACAGGGGGGACGGAGAGACATTACCACAGCATGTACCACAAAAAATGCACATTTCACAGTCATTGTTGACGTTGTAATAGGGCTAAAGTTAGCATATGCCCAGCTAAAACATTAAAAACCTCTACAACATCTTTTCTCTGGAGGTGGAATTCTTGTGGGCTGAATGGGTAACATTCCTACTGACACACGATATACCTGTTTTAGTTTGTCAGGTAAACACTGATTGAAGAGGTGTGCTGCCTCTTCTGACTGTCAGTTTTTGATATACCGGTACTCCTAAATGTACGTACAGTACAGGCCAAAAGTTTGGACGCACCTTCTCATTCAATGCGTTTTCTTTATTTTAATGACTATTTACATTGTAGATTGTTACATCAAAATTATGAATGAACACATGTGGAGTTATGTACTTAACAAAAAAAAAGGTGAAATAACTGAAAACATGTTGTATATTCTAGTTTCTTCATAATAGCCACCCTTTGCTGGGATTACTGCTTTGCACACTCTTGGCATTCTCTCCATGAGCTTCAAGAGGTAGTCACCTGACAGGGTTTTCACTTCACAGGTGTGCATTAGAATAAATGCAATGATTGGACTAGAAATCATACCAATACCGATATAAATCTGATACGATGTCAGCACTAATAATAATTGTAATATTTTGTAGTGTGGAATGAAATGAGTCTAATGAAAACACTAACCTAATGAAAGTGTGATGCTTTTGAAGTGGAGGGTTCTTTTTTTTTGGTCACCATGACGCAGTAAGTTGAACAAATATTACTTCATCATCTTCTTTTTCCATTGAAATTACAAGCGGCTTTGGAGGATGTAGTCTAAGGTCTAACAGGTCAATGAAACCAAAGTGCACAGAAGTATCTTTCATACCAACATTGAATTGTATTTTATACTGACATTAAATCGTTTTTTATACCAACCTTAATTGTATTTTTTTCACTAACAATAAATTGTATTTTATACCAATATTAAATTGTATTTTAGACCTATGTTATATTGTATTTAATACCAATAACAATTTTTTTTTTTTTTTTTACCAACATTACATTTATTTTATACCAACATTAAATTGTATTTTGGACCTATGTTATATTGTATTTAATACCAATAACATTTTAAATTCTTTTTACCAACATTAATTATTTTTTTTAACCATATTGCATTGTATTTTATGCCAACAATAAATGTTTTTTTTTTTTTTTACCAACATTAAATTGTATTTTATTCAAACATTAAATATATATATATTTTTAACCAACATTACATTTTTTTTATTTTTTTTAACAACATTGAATTATATTTTATACTGACATTAAATCGTTTTTTATACCAACCTTAAATATATTTTTTTTCACTAACAATAAATTGTATTTAATACCAACATTAAATTGTATTTAAGACCTATGTTATATTGTATTTATACCAATAACAATTTTAATTTTTTACCAATAATACATTTATTTTATACCAACATTAAATTGTATTTTAGACCTATGTTATATTGTATTTAATACCAATAACATTTTTTATTTTTTTTTACCATTACATTTATTTTTTTCACCATATTGCATTGTATTTTATGCCAACAATAAATGTTATTTTTTTAGCAACATTAAATTGTATTTTATTCAAACATTAAATATTTATATATTTTTAACCAACATTAAATTGTATTTTTTTACCAACATTAAATTGTATTTTATACTGACATTAAATTGTTTTTTATACCAACCTTAAATTTTATTTTTTTCACGAACAATACATTTTATTTTGTACCAACATTAGATTGTATTTTAGACCTATAATATATTGTATTTAATACCAATAACAATTGTAATTTTTTACCAACATTACATTTATTTTATACCAACATTAAATTGTATTTTAGACCTATTTTATATTGTATTTAATATCAATAATAATTTTTTTTTTTTTTACCAACATTAAATTTTTTTTTAACCATATTGCATTGTATTTTATGCTAACAATAAATGTTTTTTTTTTACCAACATTAAATTATATTTTATTCAAACATTAAATATTTGTATATTTTTAACCAATATTAAATTGTTTTTTTCAACACTAAATTGTGTTTAATACCAACATTAAATTGTATTTTTTTACCAACAATAAATTGTAATATATACCAACATTAAATTGTATTTTTTATCAACATTAAATTGTATTTTTTTTAACCAATATTAAATTTTAGACCAATATATATTGTATTTTATACCGATTATTATCTTGTACTTTTCTTTACTAACAATAAATTAATTTTTTTTAACCATATTACACTGTATTTTATGCCAAAAATAAAGTGTAGTTTTACCAACATTAAATTGTATTTTAGTCAAACATTAAATATAATATTTTTACCAACATTAAATTGTATTTTTTACCAAAATTAAAATGATGCGAACACGTTTGTTACTGAATACTTTCTAATACGCCTTTAAAACTTATAAGTAATATGTAACTATAATTATTTGATACTTGTTTATATTGACACATGTGGTGTTTTAGACAGCGATAATGCTCAACTAAGGACACATTTGATGTATGTCTAGCTTGTGTGCTATCGTGTGCTTGGCTGTTGTGTAACTGCTAGCTCCTACGAGCCAATAGCCTAACCTTTGTAAATGACTACTTTGCACAAGAAAACACGCTGTAGGACTGCTTGTATCGGAGATTTTAGATGCAACCGGATATCATTCGATACATGTTTTTTGCTGATATCGAAATTATATATAACACCAAGCCAAACACAAAATGGCCCGAAAAGAAAACGAAAAGTAACGAAAACACACAAAAGCGCCCAAGAACCATAATTAGTGGTTTACGGAAAAGATAAATGATGAAAAAAAAGCAAGAAAAGTTGAGAATAATACCGAAAATAAAGTAAAATGAAGGAAGTCAAAGGAGCTACTGTGACATGCTTGTCGCATGGTCTCGGTTTATTTACATAGCACTTCTAAAAACAACAGTCCAAGCTTCCCCAATGTGCTGTACAAGTTCAGGAAAATTACTGAAATCAAAACAATAAAATGATTTATGAAAAGATCCAATAAAAAACATCTGACAGGCCTAAAGTGAAGAAATAGTGTTGCTGATTAACGCAAAGAAAACAAAATGAAATATTTTAAAAAGTTCTAGTACTTGTATTTTGTTGAAAGTTCCATAGTTTGAGGCCTGCAACAAACAGGAAAGCGGTGAAGAACAAGCGAGCCAATCACCACGTTGCCCCGCCCCTTGAAGCTAAAGTTCTTGTCAGTGATTGGCCAAACCGAGTATCAGCGGCGCTGAGTTCAGCTTGTCGTGGTTGAGTCCGGGGCTGAGGAGCGGCTGGATTTCTTCAGAGAAGTAGCAGTCGACAAAGCAGTGAATAAGAACGCCGGTGTTGACGTCGTAAAAGCAGACCCGACCCAGATCGTAGTCCACGAAGACTCCCACACGCTTGGGCTTGGTCTTCACTGCCAGAGGACGAGGAGAACCTTCCAGCGCCGCGTACTCGTTGCCGTTCTTCAGCCAGATGGCCCAGTGGCCGTTTTCCGGACTGATGGCGATAACGCCCTTCCTCTTGATGGATGCTTTGGCCACGCCCACTGTCCACCGGGTCTTGCCCTCCACGTGGACCTCGAAGTAGAACTTTCCCGAAGAGAAGCTCTGCTTTCCGAGTACGCAGCAGCTCGGGTTGAATCTCTTGGAGTTGTTGGGGAGATCTCTGTCCACGGATCCGTGATAGACCTGCCTCTTGTCGTAGGACAGGATGAGTGCGGGATGCGCCGTTTCCGGGTCGAGCGTAATGTCTACGGCGAACTGGTGCATGTGCTTCATCTCGGCGGACCGCATCACCCTCTTCAGTTGTTTACTGAGCTTCTCCTCCAGCTGCTGCACAGTGGTCTTCAATGTGCCTTCGAAGGGCTCCGCACTGACTTGGACCTTGGTCCAGTCTTTGGTGCGTAGCGAGGGTTGCGGGCGTATGCTCTGCAGGAACTGAAGCTGATCTTGAGCATTTGACAGCTGCCGCACCTCGGACTGTCTCTTGGTCAGCTGGCTGACTTCCTTCTCCAGCTCTTGGACCAGAACGCTGGCTTCATGCTCAATACTTCTCTGCTTCGCCTCGATGTTCCGGACAAGCTCATCCTGAGCCTTCTCCACAGACTGCGTCAAAAAACGGAAGAAGTCGTTTCCCTGGGCGAGCTCTTTGTCCGCGGCGTCCCTGTTCAACTTGACGACGCGCCTGAACTCCTCTACCTTTTTGCGCCTCGTGTCCATGGAGCGCTCGAGCTCCGCCTCCGTCTTCCACAGCTCCGACTTCTTCTTGTCGCACTCTTCCTTGAGCGGAACCACCTGATGATGCTTATGTTCCAAAAGCGAGCACATCATGCACACACAGGTCTGGTCGCTCCGGCAGAAGAGCTCCAGAGGTTTGTCGTGCAACCCGCACATTCGGCCTTCCAGGTTCTGGACCGGTTCGGTCAGCTGGTGTCGCTTAAGCTGCAACGCCGTCAGGTGCGGCTCCAGGTGCTCCTCGCAATAGGACGCCACGCACACCAGGCAGGACTTTAACGCCGGCGCTTTGTTCACCACGCAGACGTCACACGTGACGCTTCCGCGCGGCCTGACGCTCGGAGCGCGAACCCGCGTGGACTTTTTGAACTGTTCGGCCATCTTGGCGATGAAGATGTTGATGTGCAGGTCCATTTTTTGGGGGAAGACCACCTTGCACGTGGGACAGTTGTTCTTGCCTTGGATGGTCCAGTGCAGGTCGATGCAGCCCTTGCAGAAGTTGTGTCCGCACGGGAGCGTCACCGGCTGGATGAAGACGTCCAGGCAGATGCCGCACAGGAACTGGTCCTCGGTCAGCACACAGTTGGCGGCCATGTTGGCGTTCAGCAAGACCAAAGGCAGAATCTTGTCCTCGGGAGAGATTTACCTTTGTCAGGTCGAGGCGTCCGGAAGGAATGAGGTGTTGTTCTCTGGGAACTTTTCTGATGTGTCACTGCACTTCAATGCTGCAGCACCGGTGCGTTTCCTTCCTCCGCCCATACCTTTGGAGCCACACCCGTTTCAGCCGCCACGCCTTCCTCACTAAAACCCAATCCGAACCACGATCTTGAAAGCACTCATTCAAAGGTTCCTTCTCGAACCTTCAACTTTGGCCTAAGGACCAAGACCCCGACCGGCGTCCCCTCATCTGTCAGTCTTCGACACACACACACACACCTAGATACACACACCGATACTCACGCACACACAAACACGCACACACACACACACTGGTCTAGCAGGTTCTATTAGTGAAGGTACGTGGGTGTGGTCACGTGATCCTGAGAGGACTTTTGTGCCTCATTACATTTGGAGGATGAAACATCAATTTTCAGTAAACAATTTGATTGACAGTTGCCGCTGTTTAGTGCCTGTGTGTGTGTGTGTGTGTGTGTGCGTGTGTGTGTGTGTGTCCTGCAGGTATCAAACAGCGTCAGGCCTCATTAGACACACACTTCCCCACCGTCTCGCTCCTTTGTCATTTCCTGATTATTTTCTTCTCTTCTGGAGCATGACATCAAGAGCAGCGTGTTTGCACACACACACACAAACACACACACACACACACACACACACACACACACACACACACACACACACACTCACGCACACACACACACGCAGGTGGGCTATATAATGATGTCGCCGCGGTAACAAGAGGTCAGGTAGATGCTCAGGTGTTGTTTAAATCCTACAAAAACAATCCCGTGTGCTAAGCGCCTGTTGTTGCGAGTTGTGACCAGAGAGGGCGCTGTTGCGTTTCCCTCCCGGCTCTTTTCTTCTTCACGATGATGAAACGGCACACATCAGCTGAATGATTAAATAAAAACAAACCTCCTCCCCGGCTGACAGTGATGAAGGGTGTTTTTCTTCCGCCTTCATCTCAGCCAGCCAAACTGCTGGCACCGCACATAATTACACACACACCTACACACGCTCACACAAACACACACACACACGCACACAGGTTGTAAAGGCAGTGATATAATCATCGCGTGACACCGGAACATTGATTGGACTTAAAAGAGTCGCTCCCACGTACTACAAGTCAGGCCCCACCAGGAGTCCAAACGGACGTGCGAGCTGGCGTGTAAATCAAACACCCCCGCCCTGACCTCCGCGGCTCAGATGGTGCGTTTGGTTTGGCCTTCTGCTGCCGCCTGCGGGCCAGCCGGGCCCGGGTGGGCAACACTCGCAGCTGGGATTCTTTTATTTTTATTTATTTATTTTCATTTCTTTGACTAACTTCAGTACCACACTGACTTAATCACGTGTACTCGATCCACGTGCACACTCTAACTCCGCCCACTTTCTTCGACAAAAAAAAGTCATTTTCCACCCGATAAAGTCCCCCCGTGTTTTGTTGCGTCGGACCAGTTCTTCCTCCAAGGGAATCTAAGTTACTGGTCAATCCCAAATTCTTTAGACGACATATATGCTGAGTAAGAAGGACCCTCAAGCCAGTTTTGGAATATTATCAAGTTTTACTGAAAGTTTCAGGAGAACCACCTAGACCAGGGGTCACCAACGCGGTGCCCGCGGGCACCAGGTAGCCTGTAAGGACCAGATGAGTAGCCCGCAGGCCTGTTCTAAAAATAGCTCAAATAGCAGCACTTACCAGTGAGCTGCCTCTATTTTTTAAATTGTATTTATTTACTAGCAAGCTGGTCTCGCTTTGCCCGACATTTTTAATTCTAAGAGAGACAAAACTCAAATAGAATTTGAAAATCCAAGAAAATATTTTAAAGACTTGGTCTTCACTTGTTTAAATAAATTCATTAATTTTTTTTACTTTGCTTCTTATAACTTTCAGAAAGACAATTTTAGAGAAAAAATACAACCTTAAAAATGATTTTAGGATTTTTAAACACATATACCTTTTTACCTTTTAAATTCCTTCCTCTTCTTTCCTGAAAATTTAAATCAGTGTTCAAGTAAATTTTTTTTTAATTTATTGTAAAGAATAATAAATACATTTTAATTTAATTTTTCATTTTAGCTTCTGTATTTTCGACGAAGAATAATTGTGAAATATTTCTTCAAACTTATTATGATTAAAATTCAAAAAAATTATTCTGGCAAATCTAGAAAATCTGTACAATCAAATTTAAATCTTATTTCAAAGTCTTTTGAATTTCAAAAAAAAATTTTGTTCTGGAAAATGTAGAAAAAATAATAATTTGTCTTTGTTAGAAATATAGCTTGGTCCAATTTGCTATATACTCTAACAAAGTGTAGATTGGATTTTAACCCATTTAAAACATGTCATCAAAATTCTAAAATTAATCTTAATCAGGAAAATTTTTTTTAAGTTTTTCTCTTCTTTTTTTCGGTTGAATTTTGAATTTTAAAGAGTCGGAATTGAAGACAAACTATGTTTCAAAATTTTATTGTAATTTTTTTCGTGTTTTCTCCTCTTTCAAACTGTTCAATTAAGTGTAAATATCATTAATTATTAATAATAACATAGAGTTAAAGGTAAATTGAGCAAATTGGTTATTTCTGGCAATTTATTTAAGTTTGTATCAAACTGGTAGCCCTTCGCATTAATCAGTACCCAAGAAGTAGCTCTTGGTTTCAAAAAGGTTGGTGACCCCTGACCTAGACCAATACATTCATACCGGCTTCCTAAGTTGTTCTAACACTCGAACGGAAGAGCCCACTTCTTGCAAAACGAAGAAGGCCCCCACCTTTCTGAGAAGGAACACGGCTTCATTGTTCCACTACAGATAAGACAAAAGGGAATACTCCATCGCATACAGTGCAAGCCTTCAAGGTAACACGCATAGTTTACTTGCGGACATAAGAGAAGAAATAGAAAGAGTACAAATGGAAAAACACTAGCTGCTTCACACATGACTATGAATTAAAAAGAAATAACTCTTAAACATATATATATATGCATTCTTCACAGTTTCCACTAAAAACTATAGTTGTCAGGTTCAAACACTGATGACATCTATTAAACAGACAAAGAAACAAGGAATTAAACAGAGACAGAATTCAATTTGACTCAATGAGGAGAAACGCGTAGACCTGTACCCTTGCACAGTGTCTCACCACGCTCTGACCTAAGATTGTACTCCTCCTCTTTTATTTGGACTTTCCCTGATTACATGGCAACAGCTGTTTCTAAAGGGGCGGGGGTCGTAAACAGCCATCGCCTTTGGTTACAAAACAGTTCAAAGAAAAGGTCGTAAAACAGTTAAAAGAAAAGGTGCCTGGAGGGGGGTCAGGCGCTGCCTCCTCTCCACTTTGTAGATCTCGGGTCAAGACAAAATCTCTCTGTGGATTACAATACATGAAAGAAACCGACACCCTCATGTCGCTCCCCATCCTACACAGTGGAGGTTTACAAGCCTTTTGATTGGTAGGATCAAAGACGGCTTTTGTCTGCTCGCCGGAAACTCATTGAAACACAAAGTTTTGTGATAACTTAGATACAATTATTCTGACAATAGTTCTCCAGGAACTTTTTTATTGGATAGACTACCTGAACTGTGGAATGCGGTGGAAACTCATGTGTGTGTGTGTGTGTGTGTGTGTGTGTGTGTGTGTGTGTGTGTGTGTGTGTGCGGTGTGTGACAGATTAGTGTCACTGTGCGCGTGTGAGTGCGTGTGTGTGTGTGTGTGTGTGTTCATTACACAAAAATAAAGTGTGTCAGCGCCCACCTGAGACACACACACACACACACACACACACACACACACACACACACACACACACACACACACACACACACACACACACACACACACACACATTCTTGTAATTGTTACCTTCTTGAGACCTCCGAAAAATGCCTACCTCTTTAGGACCACCCTTTCTAGATATATAAAGATTTGTATTTACAACATTAATAATATATACATACTATGCAAATATAAAAAAAAGGTAAGCTTTTAGTAATTTTTTGTTTTTGTTTGATTGTTTGTAGTTGGTTTTTAGTCACAAGAATTCCACCTCCCTAGTGAGTGAATGTGAGTGTGAATGTTGTCTGTCTATCTGTGTTGGCCCTGTGATGAGGTGGCGACTTGTCCAGAGTGTATCCCGCCTTCCGCCCGAATGCAGCTGAGATAGGCTCCAGCACCCACCCACGACCCAAGGGACAAGCGGTAGGAAATGGATGGATGGATACTATATACATACTATGCAAATATGAAAAAGGTAAGCTTTTAGTAAATATTTTGTTTGTTTGTTTGTAATTGGTTTTTAATCTTCATTTTTTACTTCAAGTTATTACAGTATGTCTTTACATACATATGTTGACCAGAGGGGGAGCACTTCAAATTTTTACACACACTTGTTATTTCATATGTTGCACTTTTAAAAGCGACACACAGTCAATTTGAAAAATCCCTCCTTTTTGGGACCACCCTCATTTTGATGTATTTCACCACTAGGGGTGCAAATGAGACATTGTCTATTAGATGCAATGTTATTGGGACCATGATTTATGTCATCACTTGTTCACACCTCCTCATATGGAAGTTACTTTTCCTTGCAAATATAAAAAATGGTAAGCTTTTAGTAATTGTTTTGTTTGTTTGTAATTGGTTTTTAATCTTCATTCTTTACTTCAAGTTATTACAGTATGTCTTTATATACATATTTTTTTATTTAAAAAAAAAAAAAAAAAAATTGGCCAAAGGGGGCGCATTTCAGTTTCTTACACACACTTGTCATTACATATGTTGACCAGAGGGGGAGCACTTCACATTTTTACACACACTTGTTATTTCATATGTTGCACTTTTAAAAGCGACACACAGTCAATTTGAAAAATCCCTCCTTTTTGGGACCACCCTCATTTTGATGTATTTCACCACTAGGGGTGCAAATGAGACATTGTCTATTAGATGCAATGTTATTGGGACCATGATTTATGTCATCACTTGTTCACACCTCCTCATATGGAAGTTACTTTTCCTTGCAAATATAAAAAAGGTAAGCTTTTAGTAATTGTTTTGTTTGTTTGTAATTGTTTTTTAATCTTCATTCTTTACTTCAAGTTATTACAGTATGTCTATATATACATATTTTTTTATTTAAAAAAAAAATAAAAATTGGCCAAAGGGGGCGCATTTCAGTTTCTTACACACACTTGTCATTACATATGTTGACCAGAGGGGGAGCACTTCACATTTTTACACACACTTGTTATTTCATATGTTGCACTTTTAAAACCGACACACAGTCAATTTAAAAAAATCCCTCCTTTTTGGGACCCCCCTAATTTTGATAGATTTCACCACTAGGGGTGAAAATGAGACATTGTCTATTAGATGCAATGTTATTGGGACCATGATTTATATCATCACTTGTTCACACCTCCTCATATGGAAGTTACTTTTCCTTGCAAATATAAAAAAGGTAAGCTTTTAGTAATTGTTTTGTTTGTTTGTTTGTAATTGGTTTTTAATCTTCATTCTTTACTTCAAGTTATTACAGTATGTCTTTATATACATATTTTTTTATTTAAAAAAAAAAAAAAAAAATTTGGCCAAAGAGGGCGCATTTCAGTTTCTTACACACACTTGTCATTACATATGTTGACCAGAGGAGGAGCACTTCACATTTTTATACACACTTGTTATTTCATATGTTGCACTTTTAAAAGCGACACACAGTCAATTTGAAAAATCCCTCCTTTTTGGGACCACTCTCATTTTGATGTATTTCACCACTAGGGGTGCAAATGAGACATTGTCTATTAGATGCAATGTTATTGGGACCATGATTTATGTCATCACTTGTTCACACCTCCTCATATGGAAGTTACTTTTCCTTGCAAATATAAAAAAGGTAAGCTTTTAGTAATTTTTTTGTTTGTTTGTTTGTAATTGTTTTTTAATCTTCATTCTTTACTTCAAGTTATTACAGTATGTCTTTATATACATATTTTTTTATTTAAAAAATAAATAAAAAATTGGCCAAAGGGGGCGCATTTCAGTTTCTTACACACACTTGTCATTACATATGTTGACCAGAGGGGGAGCACTTCACATTTTTATACACACTTGTTATTTCATATGTTGCACTTTTAAAAGCGACACACAGTCAATTTGAAAAATCCCTCCTTTTTGGGACCACCCTCATTTTGATAGATTTCACCACTAGGGGTGCAAATGAGACATTGTCTATTAGATGCAATGTTATTGGGACCATGATTTATGTCATCACTTGTTCACACCTCCTCATATGGAAGTTACTTTTCCTTGCAAATATAAAAAAGGTAAGCTTTTAGTAATTGTTTTGTTTGTTTGTAATTGTTTTTTAATCTTCATTCTTTACTTCAAGTTATTACAGTATGTCTTTATATACATATTTTTTTATGTAAAAAAAAAAAAAAAATTGGCCAAAGGGGGTGCATTTCAGTTTCTTACACACACTTGTCATTACATATGTTGACCAGAGGGGGAGCACTTCACATTTGTACACACACTTGTTATGTCATATGTTGCACTTTTAAAAGCGACACACAGTCAATTTTAAAAATCCCTCCTTTTTGGGACCACCCTAATTTTGATAGATTTCACCACTAGGGGTGCAAATGAGACATTGTCTATTAGATGCAATGTTATTGGGACCATGATTTATGTCATCACTTGTTCACACCTCCTCATATGGAAGTTACTTTTCTTTGCAAATATAAAAAAGGTAAGCTTTTAGTAATTGTTTTGTTTGTTTGTTTGTAATTGTTTTTTAATCTTCATTCTTTACTTCAAGTTATTACAGTATGTCTTTATATACATATTTTTTTATTTAAAAAAAAAAAAAATTTGGCCAAAGGGGGCGCATTTCAGTTTCTTACACACACTTGTCATTACATATGTTGACCAGAGGGGGAGCATTTCACATTTTTACACACACTTGTTATTTCATATGTTGCACTTTTAAAACAGACACACAGTCCATTTAAAAAAATCCCTCCTTTTTGGGACCACCCTAATTTTGATAGATTTCACCACTAGGGGTGCAAATGAGACATTGTCTATTAGATGCAATGTTATTGGGACCATGATTTATGTCATCACTTGTTCACACCTCCTCATATGGAAGTTACGTTTCCTTGCAAATATAAAAAAGGTAAGCTTTTAGTAATTGTTTTGTTTGTTTGTAATTGTTTTTTAATCTTCATTCTTTACTTCAAGTTATTACAGTATGTCTTTATATACATATTTTTTTATTTAAAAAATAAAAAAAAAATTGGCCAAAGGGGGCGCATTTCAGTTTCTTACACACACTTGTCATTACATATGTTGACCAGAGGGGGAGCACTTCACATTTTTACACACACTTGTTATGTCATATGTTGCACTTTTAAAACCGACACACAGTCAATTTAAAAAAATCCCTCCTTTTTGGGACCACCCTCATTTTGATGTATTTCACCACTAGGGGTGCAAATGAGACATTGTCTATTAGATGCAATGTTATTGGGACCATGATTTATGTCATCACTTGTTCACACCTCCTCATATGGAAGTTACTTTTCCTTGCAAATATAAAAAAGGTAAGCTTTTAGTAATTGTTTTGTTTGTTTGTAATTGTTTTTTAATCTTCATTCTTTACTTCAAGTTATTACAGTATGTCTTTATATACATATTTTTTTATTTAAAAAAAAAAAAAAATTGGCCAAAGGGGGCGCATTTCAGTTTCTTACACACACTTGTCATTACATATGTTGACCAGAGGGGGAGCACTTCAAATTTTTACACACACTTGTTATTTCATATGTTGCACTTTTAAAAGCGACACACAGTCAATTTGAAAAATCCCTCCTTTTTGGTACCACCCTCATTTTGATGTATTTCACCACTAGGGGTGCAAATGAGACATTGTCTATTAGATGCAATGTTATTGGGACCATGATTTATGTCATCACTTGTTCACACCTCCTCATATGGAAGTTACTTTTCCTTGCAAATATAAAAAAGGTAAGCTTTTAGTAATTGTTTTGTTTGTTTGTAATTGGTTTTTAATCTTCATTCTTTACTTCAAGTTATTACAGTATGTCTTTATATACATATTTTTTTATTTAAAAAAAAAAAAAAAAAAATTGGCCAAAGGGGGCGCATTTCAGTTTCTTACACACACTTGTCATTACATATGTTGACCAGAGGGGGAGCACTTCACATTTTTACACACACTTGTTATTTCATATGTTGCACTTTTAAAACCGACACACAGTCAATTTAAAAAAATCCCTCCTTTTTGGGACCCCCCTAATTTTGATAGATTTCACCACTAGGGGTGCAAATGAGACATTGTCTATTAGATGCAATGTTATTGGGACCGTGATTTATGTCATCACTTGTTCACACCTCCTCATATGGAAGCTACTTTTCCTTGCAAATATAAAAAAGGTAAGCTTTTAGTAATTTTTTTGTTTGTTTGTTTGTAATTGGTTTTTAATCTTCATTCTTTACTTCAAGTTATTACAGTATGTCTTTATATACATATTTTTTTATTTAAAAAAAAAAAAAAATTGGCCAAAGGGGGCGCATTTCAGTTTCTTACACACACTTGTCATTACATATGTTGACCAGAGGGGGAGCACTTCACATTTGTACACACACTTGTTATGTCATATGTTGCACTTTTAAAAGGGACACACAGTCAATTTTAAAAATCCCTCCTTTTTGGGACCCCCCTAATTTTGATAGATTTCACCACTAGGGGTGCAAATGAGACATTGTCTATTAGATGCAATGTTATTGGGACCATGATTTATGTCATCACTTGTTCACACCTCCTCATATGGAAGCTACTTTTCCTTGCAAATATAAAAAAGGTAAACTTTTAGTAATTTTTTTAATTTATTTGTTTGTAATTGGTTTTTAATCTTCATTCTTTACTTCAAGTTATAACAGTATGTCTCTATATACATTTTTTAAAATTTATTTTGTAATACATTTTGGCCAAAGGGGGCGCATTTCAGTTTCTTACACACACTTGTCATTACATATGTTGACCAGAGGGGGAGCACTTCAAATTTTTACACACACTTTTTATTTCATATGTGGCACTTTTAAAAGCGACACACAATTTTAAAATTCCCCCCTTTTTGGGACCACCCTAATTTTGATAGATTTCACCACTAGGGGTGCAAATGAGACATTCTCTATTCGATGCAATGGTTTTCCGTATTGGGACCATGATTTATGTCATCACTTGTTCACACCTTCTCATATGGAAGCTACTTTTCCTGCTTGATGTCTCAACAAGGGTAGCAATACAAGAAAACACACACACACACGCACACATTTAAAGTGTGTGTGTGTGTGTGTACGTGGTCTAAAAATAACACTTTAATCCCACTCGACGTTGATCTTTGATTCAAATATCAATCACCAACAAAAGTCTTGTCAATGACACACACTTCCTGTGGTGGACAAGTGATGCAACGCACAGAAACACACACATTGACATGACAACTGTGCGCGTGTGTTTTTTCCTTCGTGTGGGTTGCGAGCACCTCTTTGTGTGTGTACGTGTGTGTGTGTGTGAGTGAAAGGTGTCGCCATGGCAACACAGATGCGGCATTCGCGAGACAAAAGGAGTGACACTTTGTCGTGACCCCGACACGTGCACGCGCATCTGTGGCCCCGTGCGCGCGCTCGCCGCTACACTTCCCGGTTCTGACCGAGTAAACCACCCCACCACCGCACCCCACAAGGTGATTCATTATGTATTAATATGCGTCCCCTCCTGTCACTGCGGGGCGAATAAAACGAGCGCCGTACGTGCACGACCTTGCACAAGGACGGCGAGCAGGGCCCCCCAAACATCTGCCTGGCGTGCACGTGGAGTGTGTTTCCTGTTACACGCACACGTGTGTGTCTACTGGGTGTGTGTGTGTGTGTGTGCCAGCTAATAAGTCACTGTGTGACCCCCCCCCCCAGCTCGAGACCCCCCCCCGATGAAGAAGAAGGGGAAAATAGGAGAAAAATAGGTCTAGGAAGTCGGAGAAGAAGGTGAAGAAGACTGATATAGGACCAAGATGGCGGCTGGTAGAAGTCGGGACGTGCATGGTCTTAAAGTATCAGTAGAGTGGAGAAACACCTTCAGTTTATACAGTATGCTTAATCATTGTATCCATCAAACCATATCCAATTGTACAAAACCCAAAACCAGTGAAGTTGTCACGTTGTGTAAATGGTAAATAAAAAGAGAATACAATGATTTGCAAATCTTTTTCAACTTATATTCAATAGAATAGACTGCAAAGACAAGATATTTCATGTTCACACTGAGAAACTTGTTTTTTTTGGCAAATAATCATTAACTTAGAATTTAATGGCAGCAACACATTGCAAAAAAGTTGTCACAGGGGCATTTTTTACCACCGTGTTACATGGCCTTTCCTTTTAACAACACTCAGTAAACCTTTGGGAACTGAGGAGACACATTTTTGAAGCTTCTCAGGTGGAATTCTTTCCCATTCTTGCTTGATGTACAGCTTAAGTTGTTCAACAGTCCGTTGTGCTATTTTAGGCTTCATAATGCGCCACACATTTTCAATGGGAGACAGGTCTGGACTACAGGCAGGCCAGTCTAGTACCCGCACTATTTTACTATGAAGCCACGCTGATGTAACACGTGGCTTGGCATCGTCTTGCTGAAATAAGCAGCGGCGTCCAAGATAACGTTGCTTGGATGGCAACATATGTTGCTCCAAAAGCTGTATGTACCTTTCAGCATTAATGGTGCCTTCACAGATGTGTAAGTTACCCATGTCTTGGGCACTAATACACCCCCATACCATCACAGATGCTGGCTTTTACACTTTGCACCTGGAACAATCCTGATTTGGTCCGGAGGACACAACATCCACAGTTTCCAAAAACAATTTGAAATGTGGACTCATCAGACCACAGAATACTTTTCCACTTTGCATCAGTCCATCTTAGATGAGCTCGGGCCCAGCAAAGCTGGCGGCGTTTCGGGGTGTTGTTGATAAATGACTTTGGCTTTGCATGGTAGAGTTTTAACTTGCACTTACAGGTGTAGCGACAAACTGTAGTTACCGACAGCGGTTTTCTGAAGTGTTCCTGAGCCCGTGTGGTGATGTCCTTTACACACTGATGTCGCTTCTTGATGCTGTACCGCCTGAGGGATCGAAGGTCTGTAATATCATGGCTTACGTGCAGTGATTTCTCCAGATTCTCTGAACCTTTTGATGATATTACGGACCATAGATGGTGAAATCCCTAAATTCCTTGCAGTAGCCTGTTGAGAAATGTTGTTCTTAAACTTTTCAACAATTTGCTCACGCATTTGTGCTGAGAGAGGCCGAAAAGATCACAAAGCTTTTCTCCGGCCATTAGAGCTCAGACCTCCAGTGGTGTTGTTAAAGAAAATGCAGCAGAGCACATCTTCTTCACTTCTCCCTGCCCTGGCTCAATCTTTATTTAAGCTTAGAATCCTAAAGATCCGACTGCCAACCATTAAAAAGTACATTCACTTTTAAAAATATTGCAAAGTTTGAGAGATTATTGTACAAATTACAGATGAAAATCATTGCGGTGTACGTTATTAATAAATAAATTAATAAGACCTGCAGCCTTTAAGAGAGGGATCAAGTTGGAAATGGAAAGAAATCTATTAAAAAAAAATAAATCAATAAAATAAAATAAAAAATCACAACCTATTATAGCAAACAAAACTTCATAGTGATAAAAAATATTTCACACAAACAATATAGTCTGAACCGGATACTCATTTCAATTCAGAACAAAAGCAGCATTTATCAAATATATAAGATAAATACAATAAATAAGTACAATATATACAATGTATAAAATATATCAATTATATAAGATTATTGAAATGTATAAAATATTCCCTATTTATTAGAAATATAACATTTGTAGTATAAGATGCATAAAATATACAGGTTGTATAAAATATGTAAATTACATAAGATTTATGAAACATATAAAATAATCACAATATATAACATATTTAAAATATGTAACATGTGTCAAATATATGAGATTTATGAAATATATACACTATTACAATATATTAAATATATACGCTGTATATAAAATACATAAATTACAAAAGATTTATGAAATATATACAATAATCACAATCTATAATATATATAAAATATATGAAATGTATGAAATATATACCCTATTACAAT